>NC_136057.1:173112006-173236068 GCF_964261635.1 Lissotriton helveticus
GACTTTGGCTGCGATAAAGTGCAGATAACTCTGCGATAACTCCTTGAGAATATGCCCCCAAACTATATTGACTAGCAGTATCGATGACCCTGGTACTCAGACACACCTGTAGTCCTGTCTGATGTAACATTTCATATACACTGATTTACACACCTATGATTGTCTTTGAGCAATGTGTGTGTGATGTAGCTACTCCTTGCCCGGCTGTCATCTATTGCTATTGCCGGTCCGGCATGGGAGTGGATAAAATCCTTCCTGGTTGAACGCGCTCAGCAGGTCTGGATGTCTCTTTCTCATCCTTGGTCAGGAAACTCTCTACGGGGTCCTCAGAGTTCTACTCTGAGCCCTTTGCATATATATCTGACCCCTTTGATTTTTCTGGTAGAGGAGCTGGGAGCAAAATTATAGCTTATGCGGACGACACCCAGCTGCTATTCACATGGAAGGGCTCTGACTTGGACACTAATACCGTCCAGTTGTGCCTTGTGTCCGTATTTCGCTGGCTTGCACAGGCCCATTTGAAGTGCAATGAAGACAAGTCGGAGGTTCTCTTGTATGGCCAGTTCCCCGGCCTTCAGAGAATCTTTGTAGCCTCCAGATTTCCCTTGTCCTAACTCAGAGGGAGGCCGGGCAAAAACTCAGGGGTGTGGTTTATTGAAGATCTCCGGTTCTCAGATCATGTTAAAAAACTTACCGGAGTTTGCTTTGGCACCCGTAAGGCCTTAAGAAGGTTTTTTCCCTGCTCCCAAGAGAGGCCAAAGAGATGGTAGCCCGTGCCCTTATTCTTTCCCACCTCGACTATGCCAATGCTTTGTTCATTGGCATTCCTGGGTATTTGCTGAAAAAACTTCAAATCATACAGAATGCTGTAGCCAGACTTTTGTTTAACATCTCTAGGAGATCTAGTGTTCGGCAGCATTTGCAGGATCTCCCACTGGCTGCCTGTGGCCCAGGCCAGGTGCAATTCAAAGCTCTTCCCTTATCTCACAGGGCACTTCATGGCCAAGGACCTGTGTACCTTAGAAGACGCTTTGCTCTGTATGTGCCCAATCGATCCCTGCGGTCTGCTTCTCTATGTCGGATGGTTATTCCGCGGTTTCGCAGATCACGCTTGGGGGGGGGGGCAGTCTCTTTCTGTCAAAACAGCAGCTGCCTGGAATGCTCTACCCATATACTCAAGACTTCCGACTTTTAAAAAACGCTTACATTCGCACCTGTTTAGTCAGCTCATTTAAATGGCTCATGCTCGCTCCACCACAGTTCACTTACGCGCCAGGAGACTCTAGAGTATTTGTGCGCGATACAAGCTCTTTATAACATAACATGTAAAGTGCTCTGACAGCTTACACTGGTATGAGTGGTGCTATAAAACAAAATGAATCTGAGAGACAGTGGTTCTGGAGACTTGTGGGGCACTGTTAAAGGGTGGTGGTGAGGAAATCCGTGGAGGGGGGCGCCAACTGACAATGTCTTACAGGGCGCCACCAGCGCTATTACCCGGCCCTGCCTTTAAATGACGATGGATCTTCTCATAAATCAGATACATGACTTCTTTAATTGATATTCATTTGGTAAGCTTCTGACCACACTGCAGCTCTCTGCACTATCTTCAAAGATAGCCTAGCAGGTTGAGTGCCTGTTTCAGTGATACATTATGTGCCGTAAGTTAACAAGAAAATTACACGGTAGAGTCACAAAGTGTATGCGATGCTTTCTATTATTATGTTTGTTAAGAGTCTGAAAGAACACAGGCACTGTGTTCTTGCACCTACAATCTCCTTCTTGCCAGTGTTAGCATCACGAAAAGTCTACATCGACTTAAATGAACCTCGCAGTGTATGTATCACGACATGTCTGCACCAACTTAAATAAGCCTTGCTGTGTCTGCATCACGACATGTCTGCACCGACTTAAATGATCCTCCAGTGTCTGCTCCATGATGAGTGTGCATCAGCTTAAATGAACCTCACAGTATCTTCTCCATGATGCGTCTGCACCGGCTTAAATTAACCTCACAGTATCTTCTCCATGATGCGCCTGAACAGGTTAAATGAACCTCGCAGTATCTGCTCAAAGACATGTCTGCACCGGCTTAAATAAACCACAGAGTATCTGCTCCATGACACATCTGCACCGCCTTAAATGAACCTAGCAGTATCTGCTCCATGACATGTCTGCACCAGCTCGCAGTATCTGCTCCATGATGTGTCTGCACCGGCTTAAATGAACCTCGAAGTATCTGCTCCATGACATGCCTGCACCGGCTTAAATGAACCTCGCAGTATCTGCTCCATGACGCGCCTGCACCAGCTTACCTCGCAGTATCTGCTCAAAGAAGGGTCTGCACGGGCTTAAATGAACCACACAGAATCTGCTCCATGACGCATCTGCACCGCCTTAAATGAACCTTGCAGAATCTGCTCCATGACATGTCTGCACCGGCTTAAATGAACCTAGCAGAATCTGCTCTATGACGTGTCTGCACTTCCTTAAATTAACCTCACAGCATCTGCTCCATGACGTGTCTGCACCGGCTTAAATGAACCTCACAGTATCTGCTCCATGACGTGTCTGCACAGGCTTGAATGAACCTTGCAGTATCTGCTCCATGACACATCTGCACTGTCTTAAATTAACCTTGCAGTCTCTGCTTCATTACATGTCTGCACAATGTTAAGTGAGCCTCGCAGTATCTGCTTCATGAGATGTTTGCACCGGGATAAATGACCCTCACAATATCTGCTCCATGACATGTCTGCACCAGCTTAAAAGAACCTCACAGTATCTGATCCATGATATGTTTGCACCGCGTTAAATGAGCCTTGCAGTATCTGCTTCATGACCTGGTTGTACTACATTGAATTAGTCTTGCAGTATCTGCTCCATGACATGTTTGCACCATGACATGTTTTCACTCCGTTAAATGAACCTCGCAGTATCTGCTCCAATACATGTCTGCACCGCGTTAAATGAGCCTCGCAGTATCTGCTTCATGAGACGTTTGCACCGTGTTAAATGACCCTCGCAGTATCTGCTCCATGACATGTCTGCACCAGCTTAAACGAACCTCACAGTATCTGATCCATGAAATGTTTGCACCGCGTTAAATGAGCCTTGCAGTATTTGCTTCATGACCTGTTTGTACCATATTAAATTAGTCTTGCAGTATCGAAAAGATTCAATTTCCAATCAATTTGATGAAAGATAAATTGCTTTATTGGAGAGTAAAGGTAGATACCTCCAACACAGCTTCACAGCTCACAGACTAACTCCTATAATCAAAAGCTAACATTCCATCCTAGCAACAGGACTAACATTCTAATGATGACATGCAGAAGTATCAACTCTACGCATCTCCTTACTCAATATATATTAAACAAAAATGTATACATTTTTACATATAAAAATAAACTTAAATGGATATAATAAAATTTCTATCTTTACATTCCAAAAATATACATTTTCAGAAACATGTACTGGAGCACAACATTTACATATGTTTCCAGTACTCCAGGCTGATCTATCAGAAAGAATTTCTTTTTACAGACTTCACTTGTATCGGTGCAGAAAATTTGCTATCACCCTTTGTAGTTACACCACCACGTTTTACGGTCACCCAGTTACCAATTCCAAATTCAATTTCTTTCACATCCTTCTTTACATTATAATACTTAGCAGACTCAGTTTGCATTTTAAATACTTTATCTTCGACCGCACTTCTGTCAACCCACACACAATCTTTCACTTTCAACCAACCAGGAACCTATATGACACCAGGTTCACGTCCTTTCAAAGATATAAATGGAGAAACTCCTGTTATCAAATGCGGTGTAATTCTATAAAACCACACCAATTTTTTCAATTCTTCACGCAATGATAATCCATTAGCTAGGGACAACTGGATATTGTCCATAATTAGCTGGTTAATTCGTTACACCAAACCATTGGCTTGTGGCTTAAACAAAGCAACTCTCTCATGAATAATCCCAAATTTTGAAAGAATTTCCTGCATTTCTCTCGACACCAGCTGAACACCATTGTCTGACACCAGTGTCTTAGGTATCCCTTCATTTATAAACACTCTTTCCATAAAATCAACAACCTTTTGAGTATTTATAAATTCTGTGCTCTCTACTACAAACCACTTTGAATGGTAGTCAACATTGACCATCAAAAACCTACTGCGAGAACCAAGCTTAGCAATTGGCCCTAGAAAATCAATTGCCACTCTTTCCCATGGACGTTTAGGAAAAGATGTACACACCAGTGGAGGTTGCCTTATAACTTTTGTTTTATCTGCTTAAGCACAAGCATAACATTCTCTTACTGCATCTTCAATCTCTCTATCCATTCCAGGCCACCAATACGGCTGTCGAACCCTTCTCTTAGTCATGTTTCTGCCTAAGTGTCCCTCATGAGCAATATTTATAATTTTCCCTCTCAAACTTACTGGTGGTACAAATTGATATCTTCTCAACAATTTTTCTTCACATACACTCAAGTCGGCCTCAACATGGTAGAAACTTCTGAGTTTAACATTTTCAATATTGTTTTGATGCCACCCATGAGAAACACAAGTAATCACTTCTTGCAGAAGTTCATCATTTGACATTGCCCTTGTCCATTCTTCCTTGCAAAAAGCATGTTTAACTCTTTTAACATCATGTACTACATCAATCATGTCATCCATAATATTTTCCACACCCTCAATTGACATCCTTGATAGATAATCTCTGATATTGCTTGATATACGTGCTTATACACGAACATATAAACTAAGAGTATGCCAGTATTAGGACCTCTGTTTAATATATGGATCACATATTGAGGTATCCATTTTGATTGATCTTGTTATAGCGACTATGGCGATTTGATATCTCTTAATCTCTTAAAGCATTATCATATTGTTTATTTACAGATTCTCTCGCAATCCATTCAAAATATTGCCCACCAAATTTATAGGCCTTTTATTAAGTGGCCTGCCAAATACTAATTTCAGATTTAAGCAATGGACTAATGTACAGGGAATTCCTTTTTATGACATAGGTAAGATGAGTTTCTTTATTCCCTTGTTACAATTGTACAGACTGAATAGAAATTGTATAGTGTGAATTACTATGTGGTATAGAGTTGCAGAGACTTAAAATAAGTGGGTTCGCTGGTATTTTTTCATTAGAGTAACATGACATTGTTACGTCTTTGGTTATGAATGACTTCAAATGTTCTACTACATATAACATGCACTTTGTTTTTGTGATTACTTTGAATCAGGAACCACCTGTAATGTACTGTCAATAATATGTACTCTTTCTCCCCTATGCGATTATATGAATGCTTTTTCTTTGACATGGAAATATTCTTGATGGCTAAATGTTTTCTTAACTTTTGTAACTTTGTAATTATGTATGGTGTTCTGAGCTGGGCTTCTTTTTCTTTTTTTTATTATTCATACACCTGTGATTGTTTATATTTTTATTTGCTTTATTCAATATTGATTATATGTTTTGGATTATTTCAGCCCTGACGAAATTCCTTGAGAACGAAACGCGTTGGCTGAGGAGTTTGTTTTGATTGGAAATTCAATAAAGGAATTGTTTTAAACGAATTGGACCTTGTGGATATTCTTCTCTGGTGCACCGTCCATTGGTATACGATTTTTCGGATCTGCCCAGCAGTGGAGTGTTGGTTCGGCACACTCTGGACGTTTTGTGCACAGGACATTGACACATGCATCATACCTCATAAGTACTCGTGCATAACCTTTGTCAGCCGTTCTTGCCTTTTTTTGTATTTATCAATTGATCACCCATATTGATAAAAAAATATAATTACAATGAAAATATAGATCCAATACAACGTAGCTAGAAGGAAATATCAGCTAATAAAATTACAAGTCAAAACAATAAGTAAATATAAAAAGATAAGATAATAGGTTAAAATAACAAACCAGAAAGTTGATGGACTTTATTCTTCTGAAATCACTGGTCCACTTATACTGCTTTACAATTCCAAATGTTCCCAATTTGAAGAAAATAGCACTTCTTCCAGGACTACAAGTTTCCCAAAACTGTAGAAAATTAATGTTGTAGAAAACGGTCTTTTTCTCTCCCTATTTCTGTTGCTTTCAAAATCGCGATCGTTTTTCAATAACAATCTTGTGAACAAGTCTTTTCAATGAAACTGTCAGGAACTCGGCTTCGTGGGCCGCCGTCCGCACAAAGCGTGAGAAACGGCAACCAAAACACAGTCGAACCACAATCCCCAGAGGGCTATGGGGCACTTAGCGTGTGACGTCAGACGCGCAGATCAAGAGACTTAAACCCGGAACCCGGCAGGAACAGTGCCGATAATTTTGCCGAGAGCGAGTATAGTCGAGGAGCGGCTTTGTTTGGAAACCGAAGCTACCGTGAGTAGTCTGGTGTGTGTGTGGTAGCCGGCTGGTGACACACGGACCCGCACCCCGCGGGACTACGGGTGAGCCCGATTTGGATGCACACACGGCTGTGTGTGAACCGAGTGACTGTTGACAACCTGTGTTTGTTTTCCCCGTTTCACGAAGAGAAAAGCGGCTGCTTTCTCGTGCGGGGAAAATGGTGATTTAAACAGACCTTTTGAGCCTTTATACATGACATTTATTCCAATGGTGCGAATTGGATGTGTTGCCTAGGTGTTTTTGTGGTTGCATAAACACCCCTGTCTCTACTGAGAGGATATTTCCGATATCTGGATAGTGCAGAGCATATGTACTACTAAGTCAAAATTGTACATAGTTAAACTGTGAATGCTGAGTTACACAAGGACTTGAAGGTGACTGGTACCTTTAACTCATTGCAAGTTCGTTGATTTGAAGACAACCTGTTTTTGCTTTATATTACAATACAGGAGAGAACAAAGGGGGGTACCTAAGTACGATGGAAGAAGTGGCTTACAGCAGAACATTCACACTAAGTGGTAGGTGTGGTGTAGGATTAGCTTAAGCTCTGCAGACGAAACGTTATAAAGTCTTATGTTTATTCTTTTGCTCCTTAGAATCAATCCCCGCCATTGATAGGACCTAACCTCCCTCTCCTGTATATCAAGCCTGTGTATTTTTCTTTACAGGTATGCTATTGATTCGTTATAAAGAACTATGTGATCAGTGTTAGTTGTACTAAGTGCTAGTGAAGATAGGGAGGGGTGTAATTCTAAACCTCTTGTTCTTATCGTTACAGATCTCCCTCCCCGCTGTTCCCTTCCTTCCCCGCGCTCACGGGATCGTCCTGTTGGTCTGTGATATTTATTATCGGGCCGCGGGGTGGTCATGTGGGGGTGGAGTAAGGACGTTCAACGCAGCCCCGAGGAGTAAAGTGTGGAACCTGACAGAACCATTTCCCAAACTCTTACAATGGCCGCCAAGAAAAACATTCAGGGTGTTTTCGGGAGGAATTAGAGCATGTTTTAAAGAACATCGAGCATGTCCGTCATCAAAAACAATTGGACAACTCTCTCCTGGAAATAGAGCTTGTTTTCCAAAATGGTCGTCAATAAAAACATTCAGGTTGTTTTCGGCAGGAATTAGAGCATGTTTTCCAACATGGCCGCCAACAAAAACATTGAGATTATTTTCGGGAGGAATTAGAGCACAGAGTAAGTAAACGTTTGTTACAGTGTTTACCTTCAAATAATATTCAACATTTCACTGTGGAAAATTTGTTTAAAGCGAAAAATGAAGTTTCAAATCAGATGATTTTCAGACTTTCAGCTCTTAAACATACATTTAAAAATTATGCTCAGAGTATGCTCAGTTTGCTCAAGCTCAATTTCAGTTCAGCTTCAGTTCAGCTATAGTTTAATAGATGCACTTCAGCTACAGTTTAATACATGCAGTCCTGAAATGATGATAAAACATTTAACATTCGTCTAAGCCCCTGTATTAAAACATTCAGGCTTAGATTTAAACAATCTTCAGAAGAATATTAAAGGAATGTAATCTTCCTTTCTTTATTAGAGAGTCAAAAATCACACAATTTCTAATTACATCTTGTCAAGTGTGTGTTTCCATCCAATAGAATTTTACTCACAGCATATCCAGAAGCAAGTTGCTGTAGATATATTCCAATTGGTTCATAAATCTCCAATAAGTCCATAAATCCAGGGGTGGAGGTATCAAAATATCAATGTCTCTGTCCCCTGCACAGAGAAGACAACCTCGTCGCCAATGAAAAGATCCAATTTCCAATCAATTTGATGAAAGATAAATTGCTTTATTGGAGAGTAAATGTAGATACCTCCAGCACAGCTTCACAGCTCACAGACTAACTCCTATAATCAAAAGCCAACATTCCATCCTAGCAACATGACTAACATTCTAATGATGACATGTAGAAGTATCAACTCTGCACATATCTGCTCCATGACATGTTTGCACCGGCTTAAATGTACCTCCTAGTATCTGCTCCATGACGTGTCTGCATCAGACTTAAAAGAACCTCACAGTATCTGCATTACAACATGTCTGCACCAACTTAAATGAACCACAGTATCTGCTCCTTGACATGTCTGCACCGGCTTAAATGCACCTCACAGTATCGGCTCCATGACATGTCTGCACTGAATTATGATAATGATAATGCTATTTATAAGGCGCACAAATACCAAAATGGTGTCTCGGCGCCGAGGACAACAAGTAACCTGCAATGCGCCCCTCACTGAAACGACCAAGTTTTCAAGTTTTTTCTAAAACTCAGGAGGGAGCTGGCATTCCTAATCCCTGCGGAAGAGAGTTCCACAGTTTGGATGTACTGTACTGAAAGCTCCGCCCGCCCCAGTGCAAGGTCCGAATTCTGGGCACCACCAGCAGTTTTGCCCTGGTAGGGCGGAGCTGTCTAGCTGGCTGATACCACACACAGATATTCTGAAGAAAAGCTGGACCCTTCTGCATCAGAGCTTTGTAGGTCACACAAAGAGCCTTAAATTTGATTTGTTGCGCCACTGGAAGCCAGTGCAACGTCAGAATCTCCTCTGAAACAGATTTATACCGAGGCAGATTCAGTTAAAGACGATTCCCCGAATTTTGCACTACCTGGAGTTTCTTCAGACACTGCTTTTGGGCATTGAGATAGAGCCCATTGCAGTAATCCAATTTTGACTGGATAAGGGAGGAAACCACCGTTTTCTGCGTATGGGCTGGAATGTAGGGTAGTACCTTCCTAATTTTTTTATGAGAAAGTGTGAAGCAGATACAATGGCATTAGTTTGTTGACCAAACATAAGTCTGTTGTCTAACAACACACCCACATTTTTTGTCTTCACCCTTGGAGTAGGTGGCGCACCCATTTCTGCTGGCCACCAAAGATTGCTCCAGGTGGGCTGTATATTGCCGAAAATCAGAAGTTCCGTCTTATCGGAATTTAATTTAAGGCAATGCCTACTCATCCAATTGTTGATCACAACCATGCAATTTTGAAACTGCAAAGCAGGAGAGATCGGATTTTTATACGCTGCTACCACAATCTGGGAATCGTCCGCGTATGATGTTAGCATAAAACCAAAGTCCCTGATCAAAGGGGCAAGTTCGGAGACGTAAACATTAAATAACAAGGGACTCAACTAGTTGTCCTGCAGTACTCCACACAGCAGCAAGTAGGGATCTGAGTTGAAGCCATCAAGAGACACTGTCGATCTCCTCTCCTGCAGGAAGGATGCTAAAAGGGCCAAGGCCATTCCATCCACACCCGGATTTTTTTAGTCGACGTAGCAGGAGAGTATGATCGACAGTGTCAAAAGCGGCAGATAACATCGAGGAGCACCAATGCGGCCGTTCCTCCACCATCCATGACTGCTCTAATCTCTTCGGTCGCCTTAATGAGCACTGTTTCAGTGCTATGTTCCTGTGGAAACCAAACTGTGAATGATCCAGCAGCCCATTATCATTGATAAAATGTTCATGATTTTGTCCACAATCTTTGCCGGTAGAGGGAGGCGAGCAATAGGAAGGTAATTAAGCGTGCTGGTAGCATCTAAACTAGGCTTTTTTAATAATGGGAGAATGGACGTCTCCTTCCCGCTAACGGGGAAAATGCCTGATGAAAACATCCTGTTAAAGATCTCTGATAGAACAGGGCTCACCAAATCTGACAAATCTTTTAGAAAGACCGGTGGACATGGGTCCGATTGAGAGCCTGCCTTGGAATCCGATATGTAAAGGCTCACAGTTGCAGCCCACACTGGTGAAATATTAAGTAGTCTACTCATGCCAGGATCCAAATCCTGCCCCTTGGGTGCTATATGTGGGTCTGTACTCACTGTAAAAACGCTAAAAATGTCCATATCTTTAGTTTTAAAAGTGGAAGCCATGTCATTTACAAATTGTTGGCTCCCCAATTGACCCAATACTTTGAGAACGGTAAGTTTGTTGATAACGCAAATAATTCTTTAGAGGAATTTTTAGCGGACTCGATCTGAGCCTTAAAGTAGTTACTTTTCTCCGCAATCTGTACATTTTTATAGGTTGTAAGAACCGTCTTATTGGCTTGTTTGTCAGAGTCAAGGTAGTTCAGTCGCCAGCGACGTTCCATACAGCGGCATTTCTATTTCTCCTTACGAAGGAGATCGGAAAACCAAGGTGCCGATGGGGCAGACCTATCACAAGAAATCTTTTTAATAGGAACCGCTACGCTGATTGCTTCGGACATCCAATTATTATAATTGTTAACAGCAGTATCCACATTATCAGAGCATTGCGGGAATGAACCCCCCAATAGGATCCGGGGGGCTTTTTTATCCGCCTTGCTCCATGCCTTGCAGGAAAGGGCCAGTTGCCTGGAATTGTTAACCTGACTGAAATGGCTGCTAGGGAGGTTAAAACTAATAAGAGAGTGGTCCGACCATAAAAGAGGAGTCACCTCCTTGATGTTAAAACCCTTGACCGATGAGAAAATACCATCCAACGTGTGACCAGCCACATGAGTGGGGAGGCACATTAATTGAGCTAATCCAACTGCGCCTAGTGTATCTAAAAGCATAGCCGTCTCTTTGTTATCAAGGTCCTCTAAGTAGAAGTTAAAGTCTCCTAAAATAGTAAAATCTTTATTGGACAGAATGGTTTCTAGCATCCCATCAAGATTAGCTAGAAAGCTGGTTTTAGTGCCTGGAGGACGATATACTAAAATACCCTTTAAGGTTGAATTTGCACTAAGTCTGAACGTAAATTGAAGTGCCTCGGAAGAGAGAGAAGAGATATGGTGAACAGTGATGAAAAAGCATTCTCTAAAGAGAATTGCTACTACTCCGCCTCTTTTGTTCGAAGGCCTGTCCACTCTAACTGCTCTATAACCCACCGGGGTAGCGGTAATGAAATCCGGGTCAGAGGCAGCATCTGCCCACGTTTTGAAGAGCATGTCCAACCCCGCATTTTCAATCAATTGAGCTATTTCATACCTATGCTTCCCTAAGGATCTTGCATTGACGAACCCGCCCTGCAACATAGTTTTATCCAGAGGGTTAAACACATCGGGAGACTGATTACTCAAAAAATAATCTAATGAAAGCTGAACTTTCTTTGGAGTGAAAGCGAAGCGCCTCCTGCGCAGCTAATGTTGTCCCTCAATCCAATCAAGCAACAACCCTCCCTCGTTTGTTTAAATGAATAAAGTTCTTCCGCTGAATAAGTTACCAGGTTCCTGGGCAAACCGCCAGCGTTTCGGGCCTTGGACGCGGTCCACAGGCGGATGGGCGCAGACAGGCTTGCCTTTGGCACGCCTGCCCCATGTGATAATTTATAGCCTCCTTCCGGCGGACGACTGGACCACATCCTACCGGAAGTAGAATTGGGAGAGAAAGGAGCCGCCCTCCGCACAAACCGCACAGCAGCCGCGGCGGACCGGGGTCGATCCCGACGAAACAGGCAGACGCGGGAAGATACAGTAAGTACAAAGCAGCAGTACACAGTGCAAATTGGGTATATTTAAACACCCACCCTGATAAAAACATAAACCGCTAATGTAGCAAGATAAAAACAATAACTGATAAAAACAAGTAAAAAATGATCAGCCCCGGTGCGCAGAGCTAGCAGGGCTACTTGAATGAACCTCACAGTATCTGCTCCATGACGTTTCTGCACTGCCTTAAACGACCATCGCAGAATCTGCTCCATGACGTATCTGCACCGGCTTAAATGAACCTCACAGTATCTGATCCATGACATGTTTGCACCACGTTAAATGAGCCTTGCAGTATCTGCTTCATGACCTGTTTATACCACATTAAATTAGTCTGCAGTATCTGCTCCATGACATGTTTGCACTGGCTTAAATGAACCTCATAGGATCTGCTCCATGACTTGTCTGCACCAGACTTAAATGAACCTCACGGTATCTGCATTACAACATGTCTGCACCAACTTAAATGAATCTCGCAGTATCTGCTCCATGACATGTCTGCACAGGCTTAAATGAACCTCACAGTATCTGCTCCATGACGTGTCTGCACCGGCTTAAATGAACCTCGCAGTATCTGCTCCATGACGTATCTGCACCAGCTTAAATGAACCTCACAGTATCAGCTTCATGACGTGTCTGCACCGGCCTAAATGAACCTTGCAGTATCTGCTCCATGACATGTCTGCACTGGTTTGAATGAACCTCACAGTATCTGCTCCATGACGTATCTGCACCGGCTTAAATGAACCTCTCAGTATCTGCTCCATGACGTGTCTGCACCGGCTTAAATGAACCTTGCAGTATCTGCTCCATGACACGTCTGCACTGGCTTAAATTAACCTTGCAGTCTCTGCTTCATTACATGTCTGCACAGTGTTAAGTGAGACTCGCAGTATCTGCTTTATAAGATGTTTGCACCGGGTTAAATTACCCTTGCAGTATCCGCTCCATGACATGTCTGCACCAGCTTAAAAGAACCTCACAGTATCTGATCCATGACATGTTTGCACCGCGTGTAAATTAGCCTTGTAGTATCTGCTTCGTGACCTGGTTGTACCACATTAAATTAGTCTTGCAGTATCTGCTCCATGACATGTTTGCACCATGACATGTTTTCACTTCCGTTAAATGAACCTCGCAGTATCTGCTCCATTACATGTCTGCACCACGTTAAATGAGCCTCGCAGTATCTGCTTCATGAGATGTTTGCACCAGGTTAAATTACCCTCGCAGTATCTGCTCCCTGACATGTCTGCACCAGCTTAAACGTACCTCACAGTAGCTGATCCATGACATGTTTGTACCGCGTTAAATGAGCCTTGCAGTATCTGCTTCATGACCTATTTGTACCACATTAAATTAGTCTTGCAGTATCTGCTCCATGACATGTTTGCACCGGCTTAAATGAACCTCATAGTATATGCTCCATGACGTGTCTGCACCAGACTTAAATAAACCTCACGGTATCTGCATTACAACATGTCTGCACCAACTTAAATGAACCTCACAGTATCTGCTCCATGACATGTCTGCACTGCCTTAAATGAACCTTGCAGTATCGGCTCCATGACGTTTCTGCACCGGTTTAAATGAACCTCGCAGTATCTGCTTCATGACATGTCTGCACCAGCTTAAATGAACCTCACAGTATCTGCTCCATGGTTTGTCTGCACCGGCTTAAATGGACGTCGCAGTATCTGCATGATGACATGTCTGCACTAGCTCAAGTGAACCTCACTGTATGTGCACCATGACACGTATGCACCAGCTTATATGAACTGTGCTGCATGTGCATCATTTGCATCAACTGGAGTATTCCTAGCTGGTGTCCTGGGGCCTCAGTACTAGCGGACCCAAAAACTGGATAACCCAGTACTCCTCACAAGCACCTGACTCTCAAGGTAATGAGGCAGAGCAGTCCAAGGCTTACCGAAGATGAGGTGGGGTTAGACATTCAGAATATAGTGCACACCGTACTATCGGCTGATAAAATCAACGTGCAGTCGGTGCATTACTTTTTATAAAAGAAAAGTACTTTAATGCACACAAGAGAAATATATTACACATAAATCTAGGACAAAAAGTGAAAACTAGATGTCTCAATAACCCTCTGGGTCAGATTCTGAACCCCAAACAGTATTGAAACGCCTAGACAATAAGCACTATAAAAACACAGTTAACACGTAGACACATAATTAGCATTGCATCTTAAAGACCATGTTGCACAGGGTTGCTCTCATTCGCTAGAGTCATGATACCAATCCTTATATTGACATGATTTAGTTTCAGCATAAAATGGGAAGTCAAATTTTCATGATCAGCCCCATAGTACATAACCCAAAGCAACAGAAGTGCCCTCCCGTCCTGAGCGCAGCTCTAGAGGCATCGGGGATCTGATCACAGGTGCCTGATGTCTTGGAGTCAAACTAGTTCAATAGCCACTAGCTATCTGTAGGAGGGTAGTGGCTGGTCAGACCCTGATACTCCCAGATATCACAAAAAGAAAGGCGGGGGCCTGCACCACAGGACACTCTTCATCAGCTACTGATTGTAACTGGCAGTTCCACACAGGCTCCTACAGCCCAGGGGAGGGGTCTGGGCAAAGCGATCCCACCTTCAAGAACTGGGATCAAGCATCCCCATCTCACTCTGAGTCAGTTGATGAGCTGCAAGCTTCCTTATCTTGGCCAGCTGTCAGCAACTTCCTTGTTCAGAGCACCAGCTCCACAAGCCTCACAAGAACAGCTGGTACTCTGGCTGATGCTCTGCTTCTTGTCAAACTGGCAAACCTCTTTGCAGCATTATCCATTCATCACAGAGTACACTTCCTCAAGTTACCCCCCATCGAGGGGTATGCAGAAACGCAACAAGCAAGCCTCTTATCTTACCTTCACACTGCGGGCCGTAAATGGCTTCCTCAGATAGATCCCGCATAGGGTCACCCCTTCAGAATCATAGGCCAGTTTTGAACAACCACTGACCACTGAGGCCAGACTTTTATCACCTCTGATTGATCGGCTGATCCAATCAGAGGGTCTGCTACATTTGAATCCTAGGTGCCAATTCATTGCATTTCCACTGCGTATCCAAAGCATGCAAAGGATGATCTATTGTCTTCCCTTTTACCAGCTCAGGCTATTCCCCAGACAGGAATTTTAATCAACTCGAGACCACTGGGGCCTGACCATCTCCTAACAGAAATGGTCCCTCCTAGCAGGGTTAAGGCGGCTAAACACAGACAGAGCAAGTGTCTACCCCTGGCCCATCAGGCCTCTCCAAGGATTTGGGAGAGGCACACGGGAGATGGAATGTCCAGCAGAACAGCTCACATTACACACAATGGCTCAACTCACCATCCTTCCTCAGTGCACCCACGGGCTCTCAAACACACGTCAGGTAGACAAAGGCAACAGGACCACAGGCATAAGAGACTGCACAGATTTGATCAGAAGGGTGGCTAGTCGTCCACCCTTGTCACAATACAGGGATACCAATACCCCTGGCTTTCGATTTCTTGCGGCCACCACTGTCAGTTTATAACAGCCTGTGTACAGAGGGGGTAGTCGCCACTCACTGTGAAATAGGGGTGCACTATGCATGTCTGCCCTCGAGCTCAGTGCCCAGGTCTCGGGTCTCAATCCATGTAAACATGGAGACCCCTCAGTGGACATGTATGATTGTCCTGCTCACTGAGGTAAGGATCTAGAAACCATACAGTAGCTTTTGAATGACTTGCCTGGAGATCAGCATAAGGCTTTGAAAGCACTCTCTCCGGAGACATGCAGAAGGCTCACTGTCCCAAAATGCTTTAATTAGAAATGGGTGAATTTTTGTCTTGATTGGAGTGATCATTCTGAACATGGCATGTTCTTTCTTTATTGTGTGCATTTGTGCTTTCTACTTCATGTTGCCTCTTATACGTCTTCACAAGAGGCTTGGCTCTGGGCCCAGTAACCTGGAGAGTAGCAGGGGCTTCCTCTGTACAGTGTTCCTTCACCCTGCTATGGTGGACCCCTGCTGTAGTGCTGCAGGGCTGTTTACTGCAAGATGGCTCACAACCTTCGACCTGGGATGGTGATATATTAAGCTCACTATAGGCAGCTGTCTTACAGCAACATCACAATAGGTCACAAGATGGAGCCAAAATGCAACACACTGCTGTAAATAAGTCCTTGTTGCTGGGAGAGGGCAACTGCCAAGCAGCATGTTTGAAAATATCATTCTGCTGGGGGCTCCACAAACTCCTTGCACCAGAGAAGCCGGCCACACATACTGCTGCTCTTGGGCCAGCATTACACAAGTGGGGAATTTGGGCATTAATGCCAAAAGGTGGTGTTTGAACAGGAAAATGATTCATAGGTGCGATGCTCTCGGTCCTTGAGACTGCTCATAGTGAAACTCTGCTTCATCGTGTGAGATGCACACCCAGTGAGTGACACTCGGGGTGTCTGCGTTTCAATAGCAGTGACTAAAAGATAGCAGGAGGTAGCTGGCTACCATGTTATTATGGTGCGTGTTGCATGACCCACACAGTTAAGGACGCTCGGTCGCGTGGCTATCTGGTCACTGCACGTGTCCCAATGCCCTGTCATGTTTCTCAACTAAGCACCATTAGTGAGGTAATAACGAAAGGTGCTCTCGGGACAAGGCTGCCTACATCCACTCACCACCTTCCCACTCCACCGCCGGCCACAAGCTTAAGGCTCAGCTTGCAATGCTTCCCTAACCAACAGCACCACTCTTCATAAAAGACCTGCCTATTAAAACACATAACACAGTAAACCAACACCCACCTAAAGAACAACAACTTGCATGGTTTATGGGGATTCAAGCAGGACAATGCGCATACCTCTCCAACAAGAGGGGACATACCTCAATTGGCTGTGGCACAAAAAAACAACACCAACAATTAGACACAAATATAACCAAACATACACACAAAAGCAACAATGTTAATCACCACCAAGCAACTGAAGCTCCAGATCAAAGAAACAGAAAACAGGCTCCAGACTGTGATAGAATCCTTGAGAACAGGAGGTGAAGGTACTTAAATTCTGTCAGTGCTGCAATGCTAAACTAATGGTAATACAGCGCTGAACAATTCTTTGTTGGCAATGTCAATTGCCATGCCTTGCCTGTGAACATATGGCCTTGCTGGTATCCAAGAATAGAAATTACCATTTATTTATTTTTATAGTGCTCTCGGGATGCCTGAAATTAGTGCTATAAATAGATAAGTATTTATGTGCCTATTGCGAGCAAAAAAAATATCTGAAGTCGAAACTTGTTGCTAAATTATAGCCTTGCAGTGGGGATGTGTCACAACAATATTGTGCCAGCGTGTGCCAGTTGAAATTGGACTGCCCAGGCCTGCTGCTGGTCGCCAGGTAAGTTTATCGAGAATTCCAATTCCTGGTTTATACTTCTCAACAAAGAAAGGCTGATGTGGAACCTAGCCACCCAGAACAGGTGTGAGAAAAATGTCACGAGGGTCTTTCCTGTGCGAGCCTTTAGGCAGAAAAAAACTGCAGTCAAAGGGAAATGGGGTTATTTAGATTCTAGCAGGCAGCCTGCTGGCCCTCCAGGATAACAGACGCCATGGGTTTGCCTCTAAACTAGGGTGACCAGGTTTTCAGAACGAAACACCAGGAACCAGGAAGGGCACAAACACAGAAATAGGACTACATGTCCCAGTAGGTCTCAGGGCATTTTATATACAAATATATATGCATATATGTATATTCACTGAAAAAAACATAGGTTTTAGAGGTTTTATAGTTAGCTGGACATTTCACTCTTACAAAACCATTGAAATTCCTCTGTTATAGTTAGTTGTACTAGCTATAACTCTTGCGCCCGCAATCCACTGCTGATGATGTCACATATTACATCATTCATGACATGGTCAGTGACATCACCGATGACATCTCAAATAACATCACTGATGACATCATCCAGTGAATGTGGTTTGGTTCGATATTTAAATAAGTATTATATATATAGCAAGCTGCATTGAAGGCTGAGTGGATGTTTGTAGGATTTAGTAGCACTGTGATTGACTGTTTAAGTGACTAATTTAAAGTGTCTCTCTAAATATATGGGATAGTTATTAAACTGTGTGAATATCTGTTTCACTGTATCTCTTGTGTAAACTACTACATACGTTGGTTACTAGCTATGTGAAAGTCTAGATTAGGTATTAATTAGTTAAGTGAGTATTTGTATGGAAGAGTGAATGTGTGTGTGGTTGGGTGGGAGGTGTGTGGTTGTCCAAAGATGTGTAAATAGTTGATTTAGTAGGTATATGAGGTTAAGACTGCACGTGAAAACACTTGTTTGGGTGAGTGAATCTCTTTATGGGTGTGGTGATGAGTAAATATATTTCTCAATGATACATGTCCAACAAAGTAGAAATATAAAAGGCAGTGTATGTGACAGTTGTTGTTCATAAATAATATAGATAAGACTCTGATTGTATGAGTGACTGTATCGAAAACTGTATACTTGTAATAGTGATTTTATAACACTAAGTATGAGTTACTATCTATATGATTAAATAAAGTGGTGTTTGTATAAGTGTGTAGCTTAGTAAATGTAAGCATGATCAATTGTTTGCATAAGTGAGTAGGATGACTGGATAAGTGATTAGGATGTGTGCTGGTGTGTAATGTCGATGTAGGTGTATAAGTATATTTGATAATGTTCTATTGATCTTTGTTAGCATGTATGAGTGAATCTATAGGTAAGTGTTTAGATGTGTGTGTAGATGTAGGAATCACTTAGTGGGTTTTTAGAAACTTGTATTGGTGTGTCAATGGTTTCAAATATGGTACTCCATATTTTATAATGAGTGTTAAAAGGTTATACTAGTGTATAATGAAATGTATCAGATTGTCACATGGATGATGTCATCAGTGATGTCATTTGAGATGTCATCAGTGATGTCACTGATCATGTCATGAATGGTGTAATATGTGACATCATCAGCAGTGGATTGCGGGCTCACGAGTTATAGTTAGTACAACTAACTATAAAGAAGGAATTTAAATGGTTTTGTATAAGTGAAATGTCCAGCTAACTATAACACCCCAATGTTTTTTTCAGTGAATTTCTAAGGTTTTTTAAATGCAAATTCCTAACTATAACATGTCTGAAACCTATGGTTTTTTCAGTGAATTTCAAAGGTTTTTTAAACACTAATTCCTAACTATAACATGTCTGAAACCTATGTTTTTTCAGTGAATTTCAAAGGTTTTGTAAATGACAATTTTTAAAAGTATTAATTTTTATATTTATTTTTTATACTGATTTACTAAATTTTTAAAAAAAATATTTAATTTTAGATATTTTATTTTTTAAATTACATTGTAATTACATTATACATTACAAAATATACTTTCTCGGAATGAATTACTTTATTTAAATACTTTGCAAATAGGCAATAGACTTAAGTACAGTAGTTACAGTTGTTGCAATGGGCAACACAATTTCAAACACTATGCAACATTGAGCTCAATGTGAATTTCTAGTTAAATGCAATTAGTTACTTTATGGATTACTTTTCTAACCACAGGACTGGATCCTAGATTCACTCCTGGGACATCTCCTGTAAACAGTTGAGTAAAAGCGTTTTGGTTACAGTAGTGATTTTTAAGGAATATTATTGTATTTTAAAAGCTGACAGGGAGCTGCGTTGCAGAGAGGTGTTTAGAGGCCAAGCCCCTTTTTACAACACTCTGCAACGCAGCTCCGTGGCGCTTACTGGTGGGCTAGTTGGCCCCCAGGGGACCTCAGGATTGAAGAGGAATTAATTCTATGGCAGGACCGGAGGCTCGGATTATGCTTTTCTTTCTCCGCCATTTATTAAATACAAAACACACAGCAGCCCAAGAAAAGCTCTTATTGTAACAACACATCATATTATATCAAGAAACTTGAGAAAAACACCAAGCATGAAATAGTGCAAAATGTCTCAGACTTTAAACCACAAGTCCCAGCACTCCAACTTGTAAGGCAACGAGGATAGTCCTTTCACAGTGTCCATTAACCATAGATAGGAAGTCCCCTCTCTCAGTCCTTCCTCTTTCTTCGCTGCTCTCGCAGCCAGTTAAGTGTTTTTTCTTTGCTCTTGTGTGTGATGTGGTTTTAGCCTCACAGTTGGGGTTTTTCTATTGTTATTTTGGGGCTTGTGCGAGCGCTGCGGCAGTTCTTTCTTGCAGAGCCCCAAAGACGTCGCGGGAGCGGGTTTTCCGCTCCTTTCGCGACTTTATCCCGGTGTTGTGCGCGGCGTGTATCGGCCGCCAGAGGGCGCTGCGGCATCTCGTTGGTCTTCGGCGCGGTTTTCTCCTCAGAGGAGCCGCGCTGAGGAGACCAACGATCGCGGAGCCTTGTCCTCTTGCCCCCTCATGTACGCCCGGTTCTGGCTGGGTCTGTAATCCTGATTCAGTGCTTTTGTGCACTGCTACGCCCTGTTGAGGGTCGGTACTGCGGTTTTACCGCGTTTTCTGCCGGTGGTGCCGGCTGATGCACTCTTGACTCCTGGTGTGGTAGCGCGCCTTGGGGGGGCAGACCTGGTCCCTTGTGGTGGGTCAGCGCGCTGTGTGGGGCTGGAGTGCGCCCTAATTGCGGTCAGTCTCTACCGCCCATAACCCTTTGCAGTCCTTCGGTCTGTAGCAATATTTCTTGACCCCCATTTTGCTGGGGCTGTGTTTGGTGCTCCTTTAGGTGTCCTCTTGGTCAGGTGCGGGGCACTGTCTCTCAGGGCCGTTGATCATGGAAGAGGAGTACTATGACGATTCCCAGTCTTATCTCAATGATGATGAGTTCTATCAGGCGGTTGATAGTTCTATTTATAGGTGTGTAACGGAGGTGGTTGGCCCTATGGAGGACCGCCTTTCAGCGCGTATTGTAGAGGAGTGTGCCAAGCTGGCTCGCGCTGATCTCCCAGGCACTTCGGGGGAGGGTCCCCCAGCTCCAAAGAAGCCTTGCAGGGAAGGGCCGTCGGAGGGTGCCCAGGGGGTGGATAGGGGCGCCTTTGAGCGGCTCAGGGATGCATTCCTGGCAAAGGCGACCGCGCCACCCGCGGAGCAGCCCGCTGCCCCTGTCCCGGTGGCGTCTTCGGAGGTTGCACCATCTTCTCCTGACAGGGATTCCCCAGATTCGGATGAGGATGATCAGTCGGAGCGTTCCTGGCGTCCTTCGGGCTCGGTTGCGGAGTTGCCTCGGGATAGCTCGGGCATGTTGGACCCGGATGAAATTATTCATCCGCGGTCAGCTGCGTGGGCCCCGGGCGACAAGGTAGCCAAGTTCGTTGCAAGCAGGCTGCGCAAACCGCTGGAAAAGGAGGCCAGGGGTTGCTTACGGGGGGAATGCCCTAGACCGTCTTTAGAAGGCAAAGTGGCCATGACTCCAGACCTTGATTCCAAGATGGCAACCTTTCTGGCGAAGTTCATGAAGGACCCGCGCAAGGGCATAGACCGTTCTTGGCGGTCATGCCAGGATAAGTTGTTGGACGCGGTGGGTCCGATTACTAAAATTCTAGATATGGCGGAGGAAGCTAAGGTCACGGGTGCGACCATTTCCCCTGAGGTGCTGTCAAATTGGGCTCAGAGGGTGATTATTTTCTTGGGTAACGCCAACTGCGCCCTTTCCACAGAACGCCGACGGTCCTTTTTAATTAAGTTGGACCCGAAGCTAGGGGATCTAGCCTCTTCGGAAGCGGGGGCTGTGGCCCAGGGTGGCCTCTTTGGCGAGCCCTTCATTAAAGAGTTGGGCAAGTTTGTCTCCACCTTTACCTCGCTGGACAAAGCACAATCCAGCATTAAACGCGTGTTCCACCAGCGTTTTTCCTCCGGGGCTGGTCGCAACAGGGGCCGTGCGACCGGCCGTGGTGGCCAGAATGCCAGCAACAGAGGGCAAGGCTCCGGACGAGGACAGTATAATACATCTGCCAACTATACAAACTTCTATCCCACCAGAGGACAGCGCTTTGGAGGTCGCGGCTTCAGGAAGGGTGCCGGAAACAACTCCGCTACCGGTGAGTGTACTTCCGGCGGATCAGGTTCGCGTTGGCGGCCGTTTAGCGGCCTTCTGGGGGGAGTGGGCACATCTTACTGCGGACGCGTGGGTACTCCAAACCGTCCGCGGTTTCCATATAGAATTTTACGATCAGCCGTTTCAGGTAAGTGCCCCTCCTCCGATGGTGTTCTCGGAGGCCGATGCGTTGTTGATAGACGAGGAGGTCGCGGACTTGCTTCGCAAAGGAGCCGTTCGTCAGTCAACACGTCATCCCTCGGGGTTCATCAGCAACCTTTTTCTTGTGGACAAGCCTGGTGGAGGCCGTCGTCCAGTCATCAATCTCAGAGAGTTCAACGGGTGGCTGGTGTATCGCCACTTCAAGATGGAGGGGATCCATCTTTTGCGCGACATTCTTCTCTCACAGGATTGGATGGTGCGGTTGGATTTAAAGGACGCCTATCTGGTGGTTCCTATTCATCCTCCGCACCGTCGTTTCCTGCAGTTTCTCTGGAAGGGTCAGGTGTTCGAGTTCGTGGCCCTTCCTTTCGGTCTGTCTTCCGCGCCGTGGTGCTTCACGAAAGTGTTGCACCCGGTGATAGAGTCTTTACGCGGTCAAGGCGTTCGACTCATCGTCTATTTAGACGACATTTTGCTTTTAGACCAATGCCCTCGGAAGCTGGGGCAACAGTTGCAGCTGACGGTGTCACTTTTGCAGAAGCTGGGGTTCGTTATCAACGAGTCCAAGTCGGTTCTTGTTCCTTCTCAACGGATAGAGTTCCTGGGTTTCATCATAGACTCGGTCGAATCCAACCTCAGTCTTCCTGCCCGCAAGCTGTCCAAGATCCGGCATGTATTGCGGCAGACGTTGGGGAAGACCCACACGTCGTTGAGGCAGATCGCCAGAGTAGTGGGTCTTTTGTCGTCGTCCATCCAGGCGATTTTCCCAGGGCCACTTCATTACAGGGCCCTACAACGCCTCAAGGCTTTTCACTTGCGCAGAGGTTTGTCTTACGATCAAGTGGTTCCTCTCTCGGAAGAGGTGAAGGAGGAGATGTTGTGGTGGCTTTCACACATGGAGGCCTGGAATGGTCGGGCGATTTTTGGGTCGGTCCCGGATTTGGTGATCGAATCCGATGCCAGCAGAGCCGGTTGGGGCGCACGCTGCGGAGAGTTTTCCACGGGCGGAGCCTGGTCGCCAGAAGAGCAGAAGTTGCACATCAACTGTCTGGAACTCTTGGCGGGGTCTTTTGCCGTCCGCTGCTGGACCAAGGATTTGGTGCAGTCGTGCGTCCTGCTGAAGATGGACAACGTCTCAGCCGTACGGTACGTGAACCATTTGGGAGGTTCTCGGTCCCGTGCACTAGCGAATCTCGCGAAGGAGTTTTGGGCCTATTGCCTGGACAATCATGTGTCAGTACAGGCAGAATACTTACCGGGCCAGTCCAATCAGGTGGCGGATTGGCACTCCAGATATCTGCGAGATTTCAGTCAGTGGAAATTGGATGTTCCGGTTTTTCGATGGTTGAACAACCTTTGGGGTCCTTTTTCGATCGACCTCTTTGCCTCTCGGTTGGATCATCAACTCCCAAGGTTCTTCAGTTGGAGGCCGGATCCGGCGGCGGTAGCCACGGATGCGTTTCTTCAGGACTGGAGCCGGGAGTCTCCTTATGCATTTCCTCCCTTCTCCATGATAACGAGAACGGCGGCGCAGCTACGCCGGCAGAGGGGGGAGCTGGTCCTAGTGACTCCGTTCTGGAGGTCTCAAGTGTGGTTTCCGGTTCTACTGGAACTTTCTTGGGATTCTCCAATCCTACTCCCCCAGTTTCCTCACCTGCTTCTCAGTCCAGATCAGGAACCTCATCACCTCCTCGTGCAGGGGTCTCTCCATCTCATGGTATGGAGGCTTTCAGGGGTCGCTGGTCGCTCCCAGGGCTTTCGCGACCGGCTGAGGGGCTTTTGTCCAAAGCCTGGGCTCCCAGTACGTCGAAGCGCTACAAATCCGCTTGGTCTAAGTGGGTGCGTTGGTGTCTTCGACGGGGTCTGGATCCCTTGGTCGCCGGAGTGGTTCCCATCCTGAACTTTCTAGCTGAATTGGCTACGGCGGGTTTGGCATATCGCACGATTAATGCCATGCGTTCAGCGATTTCTGCGGCGCATCTGCCGGTGGACGGCTCTCCTGTGGGTGAGCATCCTTTTGTGTGCAGGCTCTTGCGAGGAATCCGGTTGTCCTTGCCGCCGGAACCTCGTTACTCCGTCCTCTGGGACGTGAACGTAGTGTTGAACTTGTTTCTTTCCTGGCAAGCTAATAGATATTTGTCTTTAAAAGAGCTTTCAGCCAAGTTGGCCATGCTGTTATGCTTGGTGTCATGTCGCAGAGTGTCTGATGTTCGGGCGCTGGATGTGTCCGCACGGGTGTTTTCGCCTGAAGGCGTCACCTTTACGGTTGGCCGCCGTACAAAATCTGGCTCCAGGACGATTTCGTACCCTGCTTTTGTGGATGTTCCAAAATTGTGCGTCGTGCATTGTTTGAAAGCGTATGAGGACGTCACTTGGGATCTCCGCCCTCCGGGCGAACGCCAGTTGTTGATTGCCTTGCGAAAACCACACCATGCAGTCTCTTCCCCCACCATTGCCAGGTGGGTGCGCTGGGTCATGCAGGAGGCTGGCATAGATACGAAACGCTTCGGAGCTCATTCTGCCAGAGGGGCCATGGCCTCTAAGGCTTTTGCAGTAGGTGCACGTTTGGAAGACTTGATGCGTGCAGCGGATTGGTCTTCAGAGTCCACTTTTAAGAAGTTTTACTTCAAGCCAGTGGTGGATATTGCCCATTTGGTGGTGAGTAAGCTTTAAACTAGCATAATCCGAGCCTCCGGTCCTGCCATAGAATCGAAATTTGCCTAGGTAAGGTGACGGTAAGTTTCAATTCTATTAAGGACACGGAGGCGAGGATTATCCCACCCAGATCGTCCACGAGTGACGTCCCACCCGTATTTCAGTAAGTACGTAGGTTTTCCAGTTTTGGTACTGTTGAGTTCATGCCTGATGTTGTTCTGCATATATTTGCTGACATACATCTGTTTGTACAACGCTGACGCGGATGTGTTTTCTCACTAGGCAATGATGGTGTCAAGCAGGACCAGTGAGGATGAAGCGTAATTCGCGAAGAAAGAGGAAGGACTGAGAGAGGGGACTTCCTATCTATGGTTAATGGACACTGTGAAAGGACTATCCTCGTTGCCTTACAAGTTGGAGTGCTGGGACTTGTGGTTTAAAGTCTGAGACATTTTGCACTATTTCATGCTTGGTGTTTTTCTCAAGTTTCTTGATATAATATGATGTGTTGTTACAATAAGAGCTTTTCTTGGGCTGCTGTGTGTTTTGTATTTAATAAATGGCGGAGAAAGAAAAGCATAATCCTCGCCTCCGTGTCCTTAATAGAATTGAAACTTACCGTCACCTTACCTAGGCAAATTTCGATTCCTCAACTTAAAAGGCGCCACATGACGTGTTTGCACACATATCACCTCAGGCCCTGCCCCCTACCTTTACCACTGTGCAAACGCACCCTGTGGCGCGTTTTAAGTTGGGGGATTAAGTCCCCTTGAATCCTGAGGTCCTCTGGGGGAAAACTAGCCCACCAGGTACCTCCAGTAAGCGCCACGGAACTGCGTTGCAGAGAGGCGTAAAAAGGTGTGTGGCCTCAGAACACCTCTCTGCAACGCAGCCCCCTGGCGCATACTGGAGGTTCCTGGTGGGCTAGTTGGCCCCCAGGGACCCCCAGTATTCAAGGGGAATTTGTTCCTCATCTGCAAAAGGAGTGGTGCAAGGAGGGGGCGTGGCCTCCGGTGCGATCCCATTTTTTAAAAAATTAAGAGGGGGGACTGTGCTGTCCCCCTTCTTTTTCTAATTTATTGGCCCTGGGGACCCCATATCCCCGGGCCTGTGCCCAATTTCTTTTTTTTTAAATGTAGAAATCGGGAAGGGGGCCCCCTCCCGAGGCCATAATTTGCCCCGGGGACCCCATTCCCCCGGGGCATGGCCCTTTTTTAAGAATTACTATTATTTTGGAGGGGGGTGCTTTGCCCCCAACCTGTGGCCACTTATGGCCCCGGGGACCCCATCCCCCGGGGCAGTTTTTTTTTCTTTTAATTTTTTTTTTGAGGAGGTGGGCCGCATGACCGCCCTCCCGGGCCACTAATAGCCCCGGGGACCCCATCCCCCGGGGCTGGCCCTCTCCAATGGGGGCCGTGGGGGTGTCCTGCAGGAGCCGGCATTGCTATTCCACATGAGGAGCAGCTAACATGCTGCTCCCCCTGTGGAAAAGCAATCTGCTTTGCTATTTGGAAGAGAGAGCAGGTTTGCCTGCTCTCTCTTCCAAATAGCAAAGCAGTTTGCAATGACAGGGTGGGAGCCGCGAGGCAGGGTGGGCACCCCGGGACACTGCAGGAGCCGGCCCTGGGGGTTGGCGGTCCCCAGGGCCTCGACAAGGCTCCAGGAGAAGGGTCGCGCAGCCCCCCTCCCACATTTTACAAAGACCCGGGGGTGGTGGTCCCCGGGGCTGGGGGGTCTGTCACGGACCCCCCAATTTGAATATTTAGTGCCCAGGGGAGATGGCGGTCCCTGGGGCATGTGGGGGTCTTGAGCCCCCACACAGGGTATATTTTTAAAAAATAAAGCCCCGGGTGTGGCGGTCCCCGGGGCTGGGGGGTCTGAGAGCGCCCCACCGGATTTTAAGAAGCCCCGGGGGTGGCAGTCCCTGGGTCTGGGGGGGCCTGAGAAACCCCCACCCAATTTAAAGATGCCCACGGGGATGGCGGTCCCCGGGGCTGAGTGGGGGCCGTGAGCCCCCTGCCTATATTATGATAAATATAATGGTATATAGTGGCAGTCCCTGGGGCCCCCCCACACTTAGCCTTAAAGCTTAGCCTTAAAGCTTTGTTTTGGTTTTTTTTTTGATCGGGAGGATCCGCGCATCCTGCGCGTATTTTGCCGATTTTAAAAAAAAAATGGGGGCCTTGGGGGTTCTTGTGGGATCCCCTGAACAGGCCTAGGGGTTCAGGGTGTTTTTACCCTGCCCCCTTTTCGCGCTTTGCGTGTTTTTTTCATAGGTTTCCTGCGCCTCGCTACCGAGGCACAAGATGGCTGCCAACACTTCCTGATTTGGAGTGTTGACAGCCAACTAGAATACAGCTCGTGCACTGCAGGGTGCGCTTAGGGTTTGCAGATCCTGCGCGGCCATCGATATATATGTACTTTTAAATGTCATTTTCCCAGGAACTACTAAACGGATTTAAACCAAGGCACGATTCTAAACCAAGGACTACCTCTTTGCCAAATTTGGTGTAATTCCGTTCAGCAGTTCGGGCTGTAGCCGCGATGAACGGTTCTTATGGAAAATTGCATGGGGAAAACACATTTTGGGACCCCCCTTTTTTCTCGGTCCCCGCTTGACGAATCACCCCGAGACTTTCAGGATAGGAGCGGACCAGAGCTGGCCATTAGTTTTGAAAATTTCGCGAAGATTCGTCAACCGGCGCCAAAGTTATTCCAAATAGAATATTGCGGATTTCCTATGGAAGATAGGACGACCGCCAGTAGATAGTAGATAATATCCAGCAAAAATGGTATGCAGACGAAGTTCCTGGTATATATATATTTCCGTGGCGCGCCGGGTGCGCTTACCGGTACGCGTACCCAAAGCACTCAAAGCGCGCATATAGATATATACATTTTTTGAAGTTAATTTTCATAAAAACCAAATGTATATATCTATATGCGCTCTTCGAGTGCTTTGGGTACGCGTACCGGTAAGCGCACCCGGCGCGCCACAGAAGTGCGCGAGCGGAAAGCTTATTGGCTCTCGGGTGTTTGTAAACATTCCAAATGGTC
Organism: Lissotriton helveticus; assembly: GCF_964261635.1. Taxonomy (NCBI): domain Eukaryota; kingdom Metazoa; phylum Chordata; class Amphibia; order Caudata; family Salamandridae; genus Lissotriton; species Lissotriton helveticus. The sequence goes on from NC_136057.1 coordinate 173,139,831, forward strand.
TGGAGAGTCCGCCATCTTGTGTCTCAGAAGAACCGAGACACAAGAGGTGCAAAACAAAAGGGGAAAACATTAAAAGGGGGCAGGGTAGAGACCCCCCCGACCTCCTAGGTTTTTCTAAGGGGGGCCTAGAAGGACCACGAAGAGCAAAAAAATGATTATTTTAATTTTAAAATTTCGCGGAGTACGCTCAAGGCGCGTTTACATGTACGCTTACATGTGCGTTTACCTGTACGCGTACCCTGAGCGTACCACGGGAAAAAATAGTGAAAAACAATAGAGTAAAATAAGAATTTAGAGTGCTTAGAGGTAGGGTAGCTCTAAAAAGAGCTGTTGTGTTATGTGAGTGATTTAAGTACCTACCAGTAGGTACCGATGCAGAGTCTAAAATTCAAAAGGAAGACTCTATTCCCCTCATCTGTAAAATGTACACCATCTCTCCTATAGATGCCTTGCTTGTTGTAACGCAAGTTGTTGTGGTATATAGAACCCATGCCATAGTCTCTGAGGAAAGCAGAAACAGACTTATTCACATGTTTCCTTGCTTTCTCAATCTGTGGACAATATTGGTTGGACCACTTCCATTTTTGCCTTTGGCATATATTAGAATATACAAAGGCAGTTTGAGGAAAAAGTGACAACAATTTCACAAAGGTGTCCTTTAAAAGCATTTCCAGACCTACCCCAGTCAATGTGCCTAGGTCATTCCACCACAGTGCACAATTATGAGGTCAGGGTGTGGGAGATGCAAAAAGAATTTTACCAATGGTATCAATCCACATAATATCCACATTTGGTAAATCAAGGTTGGGAATACCTCCGTTTGCTGCATACCTTTCATTCCAGTAAACATAGCTGTGTCCCACAATCCACACTTTAGGCATCTTGAAGGGAGATTTTGTTGTACTCAGATGGGCTCTGGAAATGAAATGGCAGTTTGAAAAGTAGGAGTTTAAAAAAATATGTAGATGAGATTCAGTGCACTTGAAGAATAAGAAATGATTGGTGGTTTCTGAAGATTCAACACTGAAAATTAGGGTGCATGCTTCTGTTTTTTGAAATAAGTAATTCTAATGGTTGAGAAAAAGTAATTGAAAGAAACATTGCACAGGATAAGCTGGTATATTGAGAAGTCAAACACCCTTGCTGGGTTCATTTGCAACATAGTATGATGAACTTTTCACCTGTTTGCTCAGTTAGGTGATGTGTGCAGTGTTACCATGGTAACAGGCAGAAAGAGCAGTGGGGGGATGGGTGAATGTTATGTGAGTTTGAAAGTGTTAAAATGTACAACCAATTAAAATGTTAATTTGGTTTTGAATTTGTGGGGGAAGAAATTTGATTGGTTATACACAGGTATATGTGTGAAAAGTAAGAGGGAATCAGGGCCATTTTGAGGTTCCAGTGTCTGAGGTGCATTTCAGAGATTCTGCTTAAGAAAATCTGGTGTGTGTGACTGACACTGTTCTAAATCTTCAAAAGCATTTTTAAAGGTGAGTAATGAATCATTTAATATAGATAGAGTGCTGTAGGCACTATGGGGAAGATTAACAAGCATATTGCGCTTCTTTATTCTTGCATTGTGTCTCATGTTTTTTTGTAAGGCTGGTAAAAAATGAATGGTGCATATTGGAAATGTATTTTGGAAATGAGTGAGGTTTCTGCACTGTAATGTAGTGCTTATTTATATGGGCGGTGCTCTGCCTTTTAAATGATTTATTGTGATAAATGTTTTTAGGTAAAATGATTGTTTTTAATATTTTTAACTAGGATCACACTGAGTGTCTGTAAATTAAAGAATTATATTTGGACATTTTTTTTATAATGTCTCCTCACAATTTGCATCTGTTTGCTTATAGGGTACTGTTTCTTTTTGCATTGTGTCTCATGTTTGTATGTAATGCTGGCAAAAAATGAATGGTGCATATTGGAAATGTATTTTGGAAATGAGTCAGGTTTCTGCATTGTAAAGTAGTGGTCATTTATATGGGCTGTGCTCTGTGTCTTAAACGTTTAATTATGCTAAATGTTTTTTGGTAAAATGTATGGCGTTAAACATTTTTGACTAGGATCACACTGAGTGTCTGTGTAAATTAAAGAATTATATTTCACCTTTTTCTATAATGTCACCTGTATCTCGTCACAGTTTGCATCTCTTTGCTTATAGGGTACTCGAGATAGTGCTGTAAATTGGAAATGTATTTTCTGACTGCACAAGCCCTCTCCCTCTGTCTCTACCATTTCACCCTCTGCTGTGTTACCCTCTTCTTGCATCATTTCTCCTTCTGCCTGTGCCATCTCACTCTTTGTCTGTGCCATCTCACTCTCTGTCTCTGCCATCTCTCCCACTGCCTGCGTCATGTTACCCTGTGCTGGCGCCATCTCTCCCTCTGCCTGCGCCATCTGCCGTGTGCCTGCATTATTTATCCCCTCTGTCTGCACCATGTCTCTTTTGCCTGCACCATCTCTCTCTTTGCATGTGTCATCTCACTTTCTGCCTGTACCATCTATCTCTTTGTGTGTGTCCTCTCACTCTCTGCCTGCTGCACCATCTCCCCTCTGCCTGCATCATGTCTCCCTCCACCTGCGTCATCTCTCTCTTTGCATGTGTCATCTCACTCTCTGCCTGCACCATTTCTCTTTGCGTGTGTCATCTCACTCTCTGCCTGCGCCGTCTCTCTCTTTGCATGTGTCCTCTTACTCTCTGCCTGCGCCATCTCACCCTCTGCCTGCATCATGTCTCTCTTCACCAGCATCATCTCTCTCTTTGCGTGTGTCATCTCCCCTCTGCCTGCATCAGGTCTCCCTCCACCTGCGCCATCTCTCTCTTTACTTGTGTCATCTCACTCTCTGCCTGCGCCATCTCTCTCTTTGAGTGTGTCATCTCACTCTCTGCCTACGCCATCTCACCCTCTGCCTGCATCATGTCTCCCTCCACCTGCGCCATCTCTCTCTTTGCATGTGTCATCTCACTCTCTGCCTGCACCATCTCTCTCTTTGCCTGCATCATGTCTCCCTCTGCCTGCATCATGTCTCCCTCCACCTGCGCCAACTCTCTCTTTGCGTGTGTCATCTCATTCTCTGCATGCACCATCTCTCTTTGAGTGTGTCATCTCACTCTCTGCCTGCGCCATCTCTCTCTTTGCCTGCATCATGTCTCTCTCCACCAGCGCCATCTCTCTCTTTGAGTGTGTCATCTTCCCTCTGCCTGCATCATGTCTCCCTCTGCCTGCATCATGTCTCTCTCCACCAGCGTCATCTTACTCTCTGCCTGCGCCATCTCTCTTTGCGTGTGTCATCTCACTCTTTGCCTGCATCATGTCTCTCTCCACCAGCGTCATCTCTCTTTGCGTGTGTCATCTCTCTCTTTGCGTGTGTCATGTCTCTCTCCACCAGCGTGATCTATCTCTTTGCGTGTGTCATCTCCCCTCTGCCTGCATCATGTCTCCCTCCACCTGCGCCATATCTCTCTTTGAGGGGAGATGACACACGCAAAGAGAGAAATGACGCAGGTAGAGAGTGAGATGACACACGCAAAGAGAGAAAGGACGCTGGTGGAGGGAGACATGATGCAGGCAGAGGGTGAGATGGTGCCGGCAGAGAGTGAGAGGACACACGCAAAGAGAGACATGGTGCAGGCAGAGAGTGAGATGACACACGCAAACAGAGATGACACGCAAAGAGAGAGATGGTGAAGGCAGAGAGTGAGATGATACACGCAAAGAGAGATGACACACGCAAAGAGAGATGGTGCAGGCAGAGAGTGAGATGATACACGCAAAGAGAGAGATGACGCAGGTAGAGAGTGAGATGATATACGCAAAGAGAGAGATGGTACACGCAAAGAGAGAGATGACGCTGGTGGAGAGAGACATGATGCAGGCAGAGGGTGAGATGGCGCAGGCAGAGAGTGAGATGACACATGCAAAGAGAGATGACGCAGGTGGAGAGAGACATGATGCAGGCAGAGGGTGAGATGGCGCAGGCAGAGAGTGAGATGACACACGCAAAGACAGACATGGTGCAGGCAGAGAGTGAGATGTCACACGCAAAGAGAGAGATGACACATGCAAAGAGAGAGATGGCGCAGGCAGAGAGTGAGATGGCGCAGGCAGAGAGTGAGATGGCGCAGGCAGAGAGTGAGATGGCGCAGGCAGAGAGTGAGATGACACACGTAAAGAGAGACATGGTGCAGGCAGAGAGTGAGATGTCACACGCAAAGAGAGAGATGACACATGCAAAGAGAGAGATGGTGCAGGCAGAGAGTGAGATGACACACGCAAAGAGAGAGATGACACACGCAAAGAGAGAGATGGTGCAGGCAGACAGTGAGATGACACACGCAAAGAGAGATGACGCAGGTGGAGGGAGACATGATGCAGGCAGAGAGTGAGATGACACACGCAAAGAGAGATGACGCTGGTGGAGAGAGACATGATGCAGGCAGAGGGTGAGATGGCGCAGGCAGAGAGTGAGATCACACACGCAAAGAGAGAGATGACGCAGGTGGAGGAAGACATGGTGCAGGCAGACGGTGAGATGGCGCAGGCAGAGAGTGAGACGACACGCAAAGACAGACATGGTGCAGGCAGAGAGTGAGATGTCACACGTAAAGAGAGAGATGATACACGCAAAGAGAGAGATGGTGCAGGCAGAGAGGGAGATGACACACGCAAAGAGAGAGATGACACATGCAAAGAGAGAGATGGTGCAGGCAGAGAGTGAGATGACACACGCAAAGAGAGAGATGACACGCAAAGAGAGAGATGGTGCAGGCAGACAGTGAGATGACACACGCAAAGAGAGATGACGCTGGTGGAGGGAGACATGATGCAGGCAGAGGGTGAGAAGGCGCAGGCAGAGAGTGAGATGACACACGCAAAGAGAGAGATGACACATGCAAAGAGAGAGATGGTGCAGGCAGAGAGTGAGATGACACACGCAAAGAGAGAGATGACACGCAAAGAGAGAGATGGTGCAGGCAGAGAGTGAGATGATACACGCAAAGAGAGATGACGCACGCAAAGAGAGAGATGGTGCAGACAGAGAGTGAGATGATACACGCAAAGAGAGAGATGACGCTGGTGGAGAGAGACATGATGCAGGCAGAGGGTGAGATGGCGCAGGCAGAGAGTGAGATGACACACGCAAATAGAGATGACACACGCAAAGAGAGATGACGCAGGTGGAGGGAGACATGATGCAGGCAGAGAGTGAGATGCACATGCAAAGAGAGAGATGACGCTGGTGGAGAGAGACATGATGCAGGCAGAGGGTGAGATGGCGCAGGCAGAGAGTGAGATGACACACGCAAAGAGAGAGATGGTGCAGGCAAAGAGTGAGATGACACACGCAAAGAGAGAAATGACGCAGGTAGAGAGTGAGATGACACATGCAAAGAGAGATGACGCTGGTAGAGGGAGACATGATGCAGGCAGAGGGTGAGATGGCGCAGGCAGAGAGTGATGACACACGCAAAGAGAGACATAGTGCAGGCAGAGAGTGAGATGTCACACGCAAAGAGAGAGATGACACATGCAAAGAGAGAGATGGTGCAGGCAGAGAGAGAGATGGTGCAGGCAGAGAGTGAGATGACACACGCAAAGAGAGATGACACGCAAAGAGAGATGGTGCAGGCAGAGATTGAGATGATACACGCAAAGAGAGAGATGACGCAGGTAGAGAGTGAGATGATATACGCAAAGAGAGAGATGGTGCAGGCAGAGAGTGAGATGATACACGCAATGAGAGAGATGACGCTGGTGGAGAGATACATGATGCAGGCAGAGGATGAGATGACGCAGGCAGAGAGTGAGATGACACGCAAAGAGAGATGACGCAGGTGGAGAGAGACATGATGCAGGCAGAGGGTGAAATGGCGCAGGCAGAGAGTGAGATGACACACGCAAAGAGAGATGGTGCAGGCAGAGAGTGAGATGACACACGCAATGAGAGAGATGACACACGCAAAGAGAGAGATGGCGCAGGCAGAGAGTGAGATGACACACGAAAAGAGAGAGATGACGCAGGTAGAGTGAGATGATATATGCAAAGAGAGATGGCGCAGGCAGAGAGTGAGATGACACACGCAAAGAGAGATGACGCTGGTGGAGAGTGAGATGATATACGCAAAGAGAGAGATGGCGCAGGCAGAGAGTGAGATGACACACGCAAAGAGAGAGATGGCGCAGGTGGAGGGAGACATAATGCAGGCAGAGGGTGAGATGGCGCAGGCAGAGAGTGAGATGACACGCAAAGAGAGATGATGCAGGTGGAGGGAGACATGATGCAGGCAGAGGGTGAGATGATGCAGGCAGAGTGAGATGACACACGCAAAGAGAGAGATGGTGCAGGCAGAGAGTGAGATGTCACACGCAAAGAGAGAGATGACACACGCAAAGAGAGAGATGGTGCAGGCAGAGAGTGAGATGACACACGCAAAGTGAACAAGCATTTACAATGCAACGGTCTCTCTCGACTTTGCAAAAGTCAGAGCTATTGGCATTGTAAATGACAACATTTTTATGTATGTGTTGGTTTTGAAAACAGAAAAATAAATGGCATTGTCATTTATAATGCCAAAAGCTTAATCTGTCGCAAATGCAGACCTATTGCATTTGCACCCACACACACACACACAGAACCACACACATACACACACAGCCACACACACACAAGATCAGACACAAGAGTCACACACACAAAGTTACACACACACATAAAGAGCCACACACACAGAGTCACACACACACAGTCACACACACACACAGTCACACACACAGAGCCACACACACACAGAGCCACAGCCACACACAGAGCCACACACACACACACAGAGCCACAGCCACACACACACACAGAGCTACACACACACACAGAGCCACACAAACACACACACAGAACCACACACACACAGGCAGGGCGAGGCTCTGCGGTTATCACTCAGTCGGAGGAGAGGTTGGGGGTTTCGGGTGAGTGGCTGGCCACCGTTTAGGAGGCCAGCCAATGGAGACGAGGGGAGGGGCTTTACCTCGCTTTACCTTTTCTCTTTATCTCATGAAATCTCGGCAGCGAGACTGCGCAAGCGCAGCCATCGCAGGCCGAGACCCCAAAAGGCACTTCATTAAAGGGAGAGGTTATCAGAACACACCAAGAATAAAAGTGCATTTGAAGCTATAATCTGAGACGGAGTCATTACATTTCAGAGCGCTATTATTGGGGTGTTTATGCAGGAGTTTGACAAAAGTATAAAGTAAGTGTGTATACACCAGACACGCACAGCTACCAACATCAGTGGTATTTAGGGTAGAGGTTTGTAAAAGCGAAACATCGAGAAAGAAAGAATTTCCATTTAACAAGTTCACGACAACATGTGGGCAAAGTACACACAGGAGTGTTTTGTAATAACTGTCAGGGGCATAGTTGGCAAGTAAGATTGGGGTGAGGGGGGTGGATTTCAGATTTTACAACAATCACGCTGATATACCATTGTAAAATACAGTATACAACAAGCAAGGCCCGCGATAGAGGATAAAGGGGCAGTGGAAAGGGAAACGACTGCGATGTGATAGGGGTACTAAGTGAGAGAAAACAATATTTTGTAAAATAACAAACATTTTTTAAGACTTTCAACGTGGAGAGGGTGTTTGTCTATGTTTATGTAACAATTCCTTGCAAAATCCGAACGACACCTAAGCATACCGACTGAAAAAGTGTACCCAATCATTTTCCAGAAAATGTATTTATTAGGGGTGTAACTCTCCCAACTCCCCGAAGCTATGCCCCTAATAACTGGCGTCATGAACATAAGAGATAAAGTTTTGAAGAAGAAAATGGTAATATACGAGTGAACGTAAATGACCAGCATCAAGGTTTGTTTCGTTAGGAAGTAACTCTGTTCGCTGTGTCACTATTGCAGGTGTAGGGGTGAACAGCACCTTTGTAAGGAGATAATGGGGCAGCATTTACAAAACCTATCTAAAGCGTGAACAACATCGATCCGCGCTACTGTGCGCCTAGAGTGCACAGACAGCCGCTGAATAAGCAGGTCAGTGCAGTGACAGCTCACGTGTTGAGCCGCTCACCGATCAGTGGTTGGTGGTAGCAGTCACAGGGCAGTGATGGCTCCCAGCAAGCACAGCAGGCCACTCTGCGGCAGCGTCCCTTTTGCAGGAAACCTAGGATGACAACGCTGCCCCCTCAGCACCTTGTACCGCCGTCTGCAGTGGGGCGCCACCCTCCTCCTCCTGCTCCCTCTGGCGGCAGCGCTCCGGGAAGCTCCGGCGCACCTGCTCCCACAGCTCCCGGTCCACCAGGGTCTTGTCCTGGCTGCGCTGCCGAGCCCAGTTGGAAATGCGCGTGCGGCAAAGCGGGCAGCACAGGCTGGCCAGTTCCACGGTGCGCTGGAAGCACAGCAGGCACATGGAGTGGCGGCACAGCAGGTTTAACCGGCCGCAGCAGGATGTCAAGGCACACCGGGCACATGGCCTTCTCTCGGGAGGCGGGCTCCAGGCCATTCTCCGAGGCCTCCCCGCAGCCAGCTGCGACGCTGCCGTGGCCCCCAAGGGCGCGACTCACCGCCGCCATTTTTTGCCCGCTCAACTGCCGGCAGACATCAGCAAGGCTTCCGCGCGCAGCTCCGCCCCCGTCGTCAAACGCGCGCGAGGCCACACCCGGCTCTTTGAATGGGTTACAGAAAGCACAGCGCTTGACACGCAGGTCACCCGCTTCACGCGAGCCAGCCCGAAGCAACAGTTAAACACGGCGACCTCCGTAGTGATCGGAATATTCCCTTTAAAACATGGGCGAGACCCCGTAGCCAAGCATGACGGCTTGTCAACTAAAAAGTAAATACAATGTTCAACTTCCATTTAATACAACGGTCGTTGGTGATTAATACTCAAATGCACAAAGGGAGGTGGGCTACACGGGCAGGGAGGCGAAGGCGGTTCCTGGGATGGGGGAGGGAGTGTTTATGAAGGTAGACAGGCTCACAGAGGGCACAACTTCATCATTTTTCATTTCGTTATTGTCTGTAAGCCCCGTCCTTTTCAGACTGGGGGGCGTGTTTTTGACTGTTCAGCCAAAGGAGAAGAGGGGAGAAAGAAAGTCAAAAAACACGGCCCCCAATTCGAAAAGGACGGGGCTTAGATCGAAAGAGTGTCGTCACTGGGACCTCTTCTCCAATGGATGGCCACCGTTTAGGAGGCCAGCCAATGGAGAAGAGGGGTGGGGCTTAACCTCGCTACTTCAAGTCATTACATCTCGCCAGCGAGACTGCGCATGTGCACTGCCTACGCTAGCTGAGACCTAAAAAGAAGCCATGCCCTTTATAGAGAGTGAAAATATTTTATTTTATTGACTTCCAAGATAGTATTTTTTATAAACAATTGTTTACAAAAAAATTATCCATGGGAAAATAACACTCACGTTATAAAGGTGAGACCTATTTGGTGTTGCCAATGCTTGTTATGAAGATAGCTTTATTTTTGTAGCTGTTTTCTTGTATATGTTAGTCCTAAGATCAGGGGCAGATCGAGTTCTGTTTAGGGTTGCATAAAATGAAGAGAAATGTGCAGCTCACAGAGCACAAGCAGTAAATAGTGGTTGATTCCTTACACTGTCCAGAGGCCTCAATTATGCCTTTGTCTCTACAGCTCGTGTCAGTTCATGATGCACATCTTTGCTTTATCGAACCTCTGACGACACTACCAACCATATCAATTAGGGAAGTGCTTTGGGTCAGGTATAGCGCTGCCTACTATCGGAGACTGTTCAAAAACACCAACTGCTTTCACAGAAAAAGGACAGCTGCCAACAGTAGCTCGTCATCACTCCCAACTAGAGAAGTGTTTCCAGTGATGCACTAAAGCTAAGGCAAAATGTAAACTTCCCTTCTGGCCAGGTTGAAAACATGCAGAAAAGCTGTTCAGGTTACTAAAAGAACTTACGATAAACTTCTGCCCAAACGCTTAGCCACACACAAAAACAACTGGGATGTCCACCAAGAAAATAAATTACATTGGAGTTTGTGCTCCTAGCGCAAACAGACATCATACAAACCTAACTGCTATGATTTGTAGTACCACAAAAGAATATGAGGAATTTTCCACAACTGGTTAATAGGGATATCATGGGGAGATATATATTGCCTGGTGCGTAAATACCCACAATTAAATTTTTTTCCACCAAATTCCACACTCTTGGTGATTAAAATACATTTTCCCCCCTGATAAATTTCAGCAGGTTTGGCCAGCTGAAAGTTACCGGTGGACAATTGCGTAGATGGGACTGCAAAGCTTGGAATTCTGATCCATGCTCAAAAGGGGGGGTTGGCTCAGGGCTCAGCATTTAATGGCGCATTTATAGCCAGGGCTAATGTGTGCAGTGTCCACCAGAGCTGAAAGCATACGCAGAGAAAGCACATCCCGTAAACACTTGCTCTGTGATTAACATAAATGGAGCCACCCAACCAGATTAACTTGCAAGGCGTTTTGTTTTTGTAGGAGCAGTCTTAGGAGCCAGGAGAAGACGCATGTAAACAACAAGAACGTCAAAGCGTACCCAGTGAAATCAGCTAATTTCCTTCCTCGAGAACATCTCTCATGGGCACTGTCCGAATTTCTAGTCAGATAAACATGGGGAGATTCCGTGTTCCTTTCTGCAAAAAATAAGGGTTCAGCCTCCAAGCAGTGGTCTCACTTTTGTGGGAATAGACTATTCAGGGAAACAGGAAAAAAAGAACTAAATAGAGGAATAAAGGGAATACCCCAGGATCAGGAGATGGTGGAGTGGTGCACATGAATAAAGACATTATACTAAAGAGAAACAGTAGGGAAGGCAACACAGCTGGAAAAGTAAAGGGAAGCTTAAGAAGTGTTCCTTGAGATTGACGACTGAGACCAGAGAGGGTGAAGAAGTCACCTCAAAGAAGCTGCTTTTTCAGACTGTGCCAGGCGACAGATGCCCTCCTCTACAGACCACACCAGATTGGCGAAACATTCAATCTTTGGCTGTGACAGCTCAATAATAAGTCTTTATCAACTGACCTCACCAACATGGTAGAGCCTTCAAATCTTAAGAGTTGAAAACATAAAGTGACCACCATGCAGTTGGCTAAACCAACAATGAACATGTCTTTCCATCGATCTCTCCAAAATCACAGAAACGCTGTATCCATAAACCATGCCAACATAGTATGTTATGGAGTACTTGTATAGCACAACTTTTGCTACTAACTGGACTTCTTGGCACTTGGTGAAGATATCGGTCTCTGTATAGTTGGCAGATGACAAGTTGCATGTTAAATGGCCGAGGGTATGGGTAAGAAGGCACAGACAAGAGGGCACAATTAAGAAATCACAGGTACCTTGCGGCTAATGCCATCATCTCCATCCTCCGTCATGTTAGAACAACAATGTTGCTCACTGGCCAGGCTGTTAGTTCTGGAGTTCAGAGGACAGTGAAACACTGAGGTGTGAACACAAGAGACAGGGCTAGTAGGGTCAGGTATCTCAGACACAGTGCAGCACCAGGTCGGGAAAAGTCAGTGAGAGGACAGACAGATGATGGAATAGAAAGCAGAGCAAAAAGAAAATATTTGGTGGGATTTGGCTGGGTTGGAAACTAACTCAGGAAAAACAGCCAGACGAGAATCTGAAGAGTCACAGACATCACACTGTGAGAATCTAACATGACCCAATATAGGTTGATGAAGTACACTTGCCGTTTCATCTCAACAGTGATCCATCAGGTCTGTCTTCAAGGTGCCAACACATGCACACACAAGCAATCACAAATACTGTTTACCACATTAAAACCTGTCCTATCAGCTTTGCCTGTGCTGGGAAAAATGTAATAAACAAGACCTAAGGCGGGGACGCGCTGTCCGTGAGGCCTGAACATCTCTGTGCGCCTCGTACGCCGATCGGGGGACGAACCTACCGAGTCTCACGCATCCCGCGTGAGACGCGTGCTCGGGAGCGTACTTGGGAGATGGTACGATTCGAAGTGAGTGTACGAGTCGTACCAGGCAGGTGCGACTCGTAGGGCGGTGCGCTTACAGTGCCAGCGCCGCCTGGCGTACGCTCAGTGACCCAGGGCGCAGGCGAGGCAGAGAGGCTGTGCGAGTCGTGATTATTATAAACCATTTTAAAAATGACGCAGGTAGAGCGTGAGATGACATACGCAAAGAGAGAGATGACGCTGGTGGAGAGAGACATGATGCAGGCAGAGGGTGAGATGGCGTAGGCAGAGAGTGAGATGACACAGGCAAAGAGAGACATGGTGCAGGCAGAGAGTGAGATGTCACACGCAAAGAGAGAGATGACGCAGGCAGAGAGTGAGATGACGCAAGTGGAGGGAGACATGATGCAGGTAGAGGGAGACATGGTGCAGGTAGAGGGTGAGATGGTGCAGGTAGAGGGTGAGATGGTGCAGGCAGAGAGTGAGATGACACACGCAAAGAGAGATGACACACACTAAGAGAGAGATGGTGCAGGCAGAGAGTGAGATGATACACGCAAAGAGAGAGATGACACTGGTGGAGAGAGACATGATGCAGGCAGAGGGTGAGATGGCGCAGGCAGAGAGTGAGATGACACACGCAAAGAGAGAGATGATGCAGGCAGAGGGTGAGATGATGCAGTCAGAGGGTGAGATGGCGCAGGCAGAGAGTGAGATGACGCACGCAAAGACAGACATGGTGCAGGCAGAGAGTGAGATGTCACACACAAAGAGAGAGATGACACATGCAAAGAGAGAGATGGTGCAGGCAGAGAGTGAGATGACACACGCAAAGAGAGAAGACACACGCAAAGAGAGAGATGGTGAAGACACACGCAGGCAGAGAGTGAGATGACACACGCAAAGAGAGAGAGATGACGCAGGTAGAGAGTGAGCTGATATACGCAGAGAGATGGTGGAGGCAGAGAGTGAGATGACACACGCAAAGAGAGAGATGATGCTGGTGGAGAGAGCCATGATGCAGGCAGAGGGTGAGATGGCGCAGGCAGAGAGTGAGATGACACACGCAAAGAGAGAGGACACAGGTGGAGAGAGACATGATGCAGGCAGAAGGTGAGGGGGCGCAGGCAGAGAGTGAGATGACACGCAAAGACAGAGATGACGCAGACGGAGAGTGAGATGACGCACGCAAAGAGAGATGGCGCAGGCAGAGGGTGAGATGACACATGCAAAGAGAGAGATGGCACACGCAAAGAGAGAGATGACACGCAAAGAGAGATGACGCAGGTGGAGAGAGACATGACGCAGGGAAAGAGAGAGATGACACACGCAAAGAGAGAGATGACGCAGGTGGAGAGAGACATGACGCAGGGAGAGAGTGAGAAGACACACGCAAAGAGAGAGATGACGCAGGTGGAGAGAGACATGATGCAGGCAGAGGGTGAGATGACACACGCAAAGAGAGAGATGACGCAGGCAGAGAGTGCGAGGACGCAAGTGGAGGGAGACATGATGCAGGTAGAGGGTGAGATGGCGCAGGCAGAGAGTGAGATGACGCACGCAAAGAGAGAGATGGTGCAGGCAGAGAGTGACATTAATGTTGAAGCTGTTCTGCACTGCCATAAAGTGAGAAACAGCACTCACTGCAAGATTTCCTACACTGGTGAGACACAGTTGCTGTGCTATAAACTTACTTATGCTGAAGAGTTCCTTGCTGTTGTGGGCGTTGTTGTCCAGCCGTTCTTTGAAGGCTGTCTTCTTGGTGGTGCGGATCAGCTGGTGGTGTTTGCGGGTGGCATGCTTGAGGGCCGTCATGTTGTCTGTGGTCTGGTCGTGGCGCCAGGCTTTCTCGAGGGTGCGGCAGTTCTTCTTGGAGATCTTGAGTTCGTCGGTGAACGAGGGGGCTTTCTTGCTGCCGGGTCTGCTGGGAGGGTTCTTCAGTGGTGTGAGGTCCTCTGCGCAGTTGGTGAGCCACTGTGTGAGGTTGTTGGCTGCTTCGTTGGGGTCCATTGTGCTGGTGGGAGGGTTCTGGCGGAGGGAGGTGGCGAGCTGCTCGGCGGTGATCTTGCTCCAGCTCCTGCGAGGAATCTGTTGCGGGTGGTGGTGGGTTGTGGTTCTTCTGAGGCTGAAGTGGATGCAGCTGTGGTCAGTCCAATGGTGTCCGGTGGAGTGGCTGAAGGAGATGTGTTTGCTGGAAGAGAAGACGGGGTCAAGCGTGTGGCCGGCGTAGTGGGTGGGGGTGTTCACCAGTTGCTTGAGTCCGAGGTTAGCGAGGTTGTCCAGCAGGGTGGTGGTGTTGCTGTCCTTGTTGTTCTCCAGGTGGAAGTTGAGGTCCCCTAGGAGGATGTAGTCAGCGCAGGGGAGGGCGTGCGGGCTGATGAAGTCGGCGATGTCTTCGCTGAATTGGGTGCTTGGTCCCGGGGGTCTGTAGATGAGGGTGCCTCTGAGGGTGGTCTTGGGTATCTGGAAGTGGCAGTGTTCGGCGGCGGTGAAGGTGTCGCCGGGGTTGGTCGTGATGCAGATGGTGTTCTTGTGTACGATGGCGATGCCTCCTCCAGTCTGGTTGACGCGGTCCTTCCGGGTGATCTTGTATCCGTCCGGGATGGCTATGGCGTTGTCAGGCGCTGAGGAGGCGTTCATCCAGGTTTCTGTGAGGAAGGCGACGTCTGGTGATGTTGTGTCGAGCAGGTTCCAGAGTTCGACGGATGCACTTGAGGTGGTTGCTGCTGGTGCTCGGCTTGTCGGGTGTGGTGCAGGTCCGGAGGCAGGTGAATTTGCAGGCTTGGCAGGTGAAGGGTCCGCCAAGCCTGCAAATTAAAAAAACTTAATAATTCACTTAAAAAACATCGTTTTCAAACTCGTTATAGTTGTCATGAGTGATGTCACTAACTATGTCATGAGTGATGTAATATGTGACGTCATTAGCAGGCCCGGACTGGCTATTGCGGGCACCGGGCAATATCCCGGTGCGCCGCAAGGGTGGGGGCCGGTTTTGGGCCCTCGGGCCGTTTTTGTTACAGGGCCGTTTTTGAAGCATAGCTGCAAAATCGGCCCTGTAACAAAGTCGTCCGAAAACCGGCCCCGGCAAAGAGCTCGGTCGCACCCCCAGGGGGCCAGCCGAGCACTTTGCCAGGGCCGGTTTGGGCTCTCAGTCCGGCCCTGGTCATTAGCAGTGCATTGCGGGCGCGCCAGTTATTATGAGTCCAACTAACTATAACGTGGGAATTTCAATGGTTTTGTATGAGTAAAATGTCCAGCTAACTATAACTGGTGTAAAACCTATGGTTTTTTCAGTGAATTTCCAAGTTTTTTTAAAATGCTAATTCCTAACTATAACAAGTGTTAAACCTATGGTTTTTTCAGTAAATATATATATATATTCACTGAAAAAACCATAGGTTTACAGGGTGTTATAGTTAGCTGGACATTTCACTCGTACAAAACCATAGAAATTCCACCATTATACTTAGTTCAGCTAACTATAACTCGCGGCTCGCAATGCACTGTTCAAGATGTCACATATTACATCATTCATGGCATGGTCAGTGACATCACTGATGACATCTCAAATGACATAATTGATGATATCACTGATAACATCATCCAGTGACTGTATTTCTGTAAAGTTTAAATATGTTTTATATATATGCCAAGGTGTATTGAAGAATCAGGGGAAACATCCTTTACAACGCAACTTTTACCACGCAGTGCCTTTACGACGCAACTTTTACAACGTAAACCATTACAACGCATTGCGCTGGGGGGCGCTCTAGGATAGGGAATAGATTTAATTTACTATCCAACACCTTCACTAGTGTCCACAGGGACTGAAGTTGGAATAGTAAATTAAACTATTCACTATCCAGCACCCCAAAGCGCTATGCGTTGTAAAGGCATGCGTTGTAAAAACCGCGTTGTAAAGGCATGCGTGGTAAAAGCATGCGTTGTAATGTCATACATCCAAGAATCAGTGGGTGTAGAAGTGCCTGGAAGAAGGATTTACGAGATGTGTGACTGATTGTATAAGTCACTGATTAAATGTGTCTTACTGAATGCAAGCATTAATGACTAAACTGTGTGAATAAATCTATCAGTGTGTCTGCTGTTGTGTAAGTTAGTACATGGGTTAGTCAGTAGCTACATGACTTTAAATGGGTTGATTGTTTGCCTGAGTATTTGTAGCAGTGCCGGAGTGTGTGTGGGTTGGTTGGAGGTGTGTGACTGTGCATAGATGTGTGACTAGTTGATTCACTAGGTGTATGGGTTCAAGAGAGCATGTGGAAACAGCTCTATGACTTGGTGAGTGTGTGTATGGGTGTGTTTGTGTGTGAATGGAGATCTCAGCGGTACATGTAAGCAGCTACATATGTAAAAGGCAGTTTATATGAGTGATGTGTATATAAATAACTATATGTGACAGTGAGTGATTACGAGAGTGGCTGTATGAATGAGTTTGTACTTGTATCACTGATTATATAAGAGAGTAAGTATGCACTGCTATCTATGAATTAGTGTGGTGGTGTGTGCATAACTGTATAGGTGAGTAAATGGGAGTGTGAATGATTCTTTTACTTGACTATCTAGGTCTGTGAGTAACTCCATGGATGAGTGGCGGTATGTGACTGTCTGAATAGGTGTATGACTGCATATGATAATGTTGTATTGAGGAGTGACTGCAAGTATGAGTGGTTGTATGGGTGAACCTAGGAATCAGTGAGTTGGTATGTAGTAACCGGGATTGGTGTGTCTATGGTTTCAAAAATGGTAGTCTGTATTTTAGAATGAGTGTTTCAAAGGTTATATTTGGGTGTGAGGAGGTGCATCAGATTATCACGTGGATGATGTCATGATGTCACTGCCCATGCCATGAATGATATAATATGTGACGTCATGAGAAGTGCATTGCAGGGGCGCGAGTTATAGTTAGCTGAACTAACTACAATGGTGGAATTTCTATGGTTTTGTACGAGTGAAATGTCCAGCTAACTATAACACCCCTGAAACCTATGTTTTTTTCAGTGAATTTCTAAGGTTTTTTAAATGCTAATTTCTAACTATAACGGTCCTGAAACCTATGCTTTTTTCAGTGAATTTCACAAGTTTTTTAAATGCTAATTTCTAACTACAATATCCCTATAACCTATAATGTTGTTTAAGTGAATTTTAAACACATGTATACTTTTTATAGTGAAAACAAACTTAACAGTAGTCTTTTATAACTTATAATTATGGCTCCTATTTTTATGGTATTTATTTTGTGGGCATTTCCGTCTGTATTTGTCCATATTTTTTTATAAATAATTGTGTCTGTATTTACCCATATATATTTTGGGTTATGTGAAAAATGAATCTGAAATTAGTATATTTCCACATTTATTTGTCTGATACATATGCACTCATGGCTGAAGGACTGACCGTTTTCAGTCATATAAACACTCTTAGATGACGCACCCTTAATATTAAAATGTGCATGTTTTCTTATACAAGCATATATATATATATATTCAATCAGTTCAGGATGCACAGAAACGAGGAATTCCACAGGAAGCTGAATAATGGTGTATTCTTTTATTTCGAGATCTTGCCAGCAGCAAACTCACACGGAATCGGCATTCTTAAATTAGAGCCAGACGCGTTTCAGGAACTGTTGTCCTTTCCTCAGTGGCAGCAAGACTGAAAGTTAGCGCTGCACACGCAAGTTTGTATATATTGCTTGCACCTGTCCCAGTGGGCGTGGCCTTTGCCCTAAGCATTCTGGTGCTTGTAGTACGTGTGCTCGTTGATCCCCAGTGGGTGCTTACTTCCGTCTAAAATAATGCAAATATCCATATTCCCAAGTGGTTGAAAGCCTCACTCCAAGTGATTTTGCTGCCCTGCTTTGTAGAAAACGAAAACACCCGTGCAGACTTCAGCCCTGAAATGAAGCCTGCATGCTTCCTCCGAGCACAGCCGTTGGGGAAAGACCACTGTGACCAGCAGGCCCGTCTCAGCTCCAACACAGCGCTGGGAGACATCGGGAGGAAGCATGCAGGCTTCATTTCAGGGCTGAAGTCTGCACGGGTGTTTTCGTTTTCTACAAAGCAGGGCAGCAAAATCACTTGGAGTGAGGCTTTCAACCACTTGGGAATATGGATATTTGCATTATTTTAGACGGAAGTAAGCACCCACTGGGGATCAACGAGCACACGTACTACAAGCACCAGAATGCTTAGGGCAAAGGCCACGCCCACTGGGACAGGTGCAAGCAATATATACAAACTTGCGTGTGCAGCGCTAACTTTCAGTCTTGCTGCCACTGAGGAAAGGACAACAGTTCCTGAAACGCGTCTGGCTCTAATTTAAGAATGCCGATTCCGTGTGAGTTTGCTGCTGGCAAGATCTCGAAATAAAAGAATACACCATTATTCAGCTTCCTGTGGAATTCCTCGTTTCTGTGCATCCTGAACTGATTGAATATATATATATATATATATATATATATATATATTGCTCTTTATGGCTCTTTACTAAAAGTCTTTTATTGTTTTAACCCTTTTACTTTTAGAACGACAGTCCTATTGGCATGGTACTTATCAATGACAGCATTTAGAATCGCTAAAAAAATAACCCAATTTCCGTTTTATCCACATTTTAAAATAAATTCAGAGCGGAAAATAAATACTTTTCTGTCTGTTTTTATCTGTAAAAATCTGTAAAAACGTAAAACAAGTAGCCCTACTTATAACTTAACAATGTTTTCAACTTCATTAGCAGTAATTAGCATATAAGTGTGGTAAAAGTATGACGCAGCACCTATAATACCAGACTTCGAACAACAGCGTTCACTGTTCGATTCCCGTCTTAGCCCATCACTATCTCACTGTGGTTAACACCTTGCTTAATCTTCCCAACGCCCCAAGCGCCGGCACACCTTTCCGGGGGTAGCTTTAAGCTTTACAAATGCTGGCATTTTTTTAATTTAACGTTATAGTGATGATAAATATTAGCACTTTTTTTTTTATGCATTGTAAACAATATTTTTTTATGTCTTCTATTTAGATGTTTTTAATCATGAGAATGCAAATGACACAGTTTACCGGGTAACACTTTCTAAACTGGACCTTATACGTGTTACGATAGAAATCGAAACCTTTACAGCTTCACAGTTTGTAACTTTTCCCTACACGTGCACAAGTTAAACAGTTAAAACGTGAGCACGTTTAAACTGTAGAACGTGACATCTAAATGGGCGGAGCCGCATCTTCCTTTCATAGACTACTCAACAACCAAAAACTATATAAACCACACCCGTTGTGGGATTAGTTTAGTTTTCGCGAGTTATTTCTCCTTGCCCATTCTGTGATGCAGGTTTCCTTTCCTAGCATCGGATTCTTGTTTTGTGTCAACAAAACATATTCCGGAGTTGTAAGTTGTTTGATTATGGCATAGTAGATATTTATAATATAAAAAGCTATTTGTCAATATTTAAACATTTATATGTAGAAAATTCCATGTTTTTGCCTTTATTTTCTGTAACGTCATCAGCTTGTTTTCAGAAACAGACCGATATAGCAAACATTGCTCCTTCTCTGGCTCCTTTGAGCTCATATACTGTGACTTTGTATATTATAATATTGACACTGTACTTGACCTCAGAGGTGTTGGTGTTGGTGACCCGTCGGCGCAAACCCTAAACATTTACAATGAACGTCACCACCTTCCAGTTGTTAGTCCGTTTTCCCCTAGGGATCATATACTTAATATGTATATTATAATATGAACAATCATGTTGATCTCAGAGGAGTTCATGACACGTAGGCACAAAGAGTAAAGATATATAACCAACGTCACCAGCTCCTGGTTTTTAGTCTGTTCCCCCATTTTGGTCATATACTGTGAATATGTATATTATAATTTTCCTAGTCATAATGATCTCAGAGGAGCTTATGACCCGTCGCCACGAAGATCAAATTCTTCGACGTCCCGGAGAAAAGAAGCTCAGAAAATAATTACCGCTCGAAAGTATTTCGTTATTGATCTTCTGTTCTATTCATAACTTAATTTTCCTTTTCTTTTTACTTTAACAATGGTGTCATTCGTTACGTTGTAATAGATTGTCCTATTGTTACGGAAGAGGAATTGGAGATTTGTCTGCGCCATCTGTAATACAGCTTACGAAACATTAGAACGTACTTGATCAGATATTTTTTCAGAGAGCATACTTTACAAAATTGCAGTATAAAAAAATATAGCTTTCATACATACTTTGCTACTAAATATTTGATAAACCCTACATTTCTGAATGTTATTTTCTAATTTATATTCTTCTCAGTTGCGGTTCCTATACACCTTCTCCCTATTGAATATATATTACCAGTACTGAATATTATAATAGTACTGTGCTGTATATTCTTTAAAGAGTAAGTGATTTGTTAGCGGAACAGTGTGCGACCTCTAGGCACTACGACAGAGCGTACCCGAATTCTACAGAGTACAAATTTGAAAAATGATAATGCATACATTTCTATGTAATATGAAGTCATTTGTGTTTAATTGTTTTTTACTTGTTCTTCTGACCTCCGATGATATAGTACAGGAGTGTTTGTTGTAGCATTTCTTTTCTAATTTATCTAAATGGAACTGATGCCCTCTTATATTATCAAGAATGTGGGGCAACACTTTTACAAACTATAGCAGAAAAAAGGAGGATGTCGTCACACTTAACTGATATTTTATTTGTCACCCCTTTGATATATACAGTGTCCGTTTCCGAAGAAAGTTTATTTGTAAACGCTAAATAAAAACTATTTCAAACCTAGACTGAAATTTTTGCTGCGCAACCCCACCTCCCCATCAAAAAAGTAAACACCACAATATAAGTAAATAGTGCTCCTGGGAAGTATCCCACCTGCTCCTGGGAAGTATCCCACCCGCAAACTTGATAAAAGAAGACCGCAAGACACTGTTATTTTTCCGCCGTGATTTGTACTCCCCACGGCAATTATATAAATGACCCTTAAAATATATAAAAACTATTTTTACTTTCACACTCCCTGTCCACCACCTTGTGACCACTGTACAGAGTTAATAGTATTCCTTCCCTCCCCTGTATTCCTTTGTTTTCCCATTCTCCTTTGGAAGTGCGTCGCAAAATGACTGACAACAGTGAACAGTTCCCACCCAATAGGGAGCAAACTTATGCACGGAACACTTTAGCCAATAAAATGTCCAAGTTGTTCCGCAGAGGAGGAGGGAATGGCTGCCACACTTCTACTTTTAATGCTTCACAGCCAATGAACATTAAGCTTCAGAAGGTCCCGCTAGGAACACGTTACCCAATGAAATGTCCCGAATACTCAGCGGAGAGGGAAGGAATCGCTGACAACACTTCTACTTTCACTGGTTTATTGCCAATAAACATTAAGCTTAGGAAAGTCCTCCTTGGAAGACATCACCCGAAACCTAGCCCACCCAGGAGCCTCATTAAAATAAAACGTGGGAACCTGTGACCCCTGCGCCAATAGCGCTGATTATCTTTTGGCCCTGGTGGTCCTTCTGGGATCTCCTGAGCAGGCCTAGGGGGTCAGGTTGTTTCTACTCTGCCCCCTTCTCTTGTTTTATACCTTTGTTTTTCCGTTTCCGGGTGACTCGCTTCTACCGAGCCACAAGATGGCTGCCAACACTTCCTGGTTTGGAGTGCTGGCAGCCAATCACAGTGAAGCTCACGCACAGGACTTAATCTCTGCCCAGATATCAAAACTTAAATTTTTCTAATTTCTCAGCAACTACTGAACGGATTTACACCATGTTTAAAAAGGTTGCTTTCTGACCCAAGCACTACCTTTCTGCCGAATTTGGAGTAATTCCGTTCAGTAGTTTCGGCTGTAGCCTTGATCAAAATTTCCTAAGGGAAATCGATGTTTTCACTCTTATTTTTTGAATTTCTCAAAAACTACTGAACGGATTTACACCATTTAAAAAAAAGGTCGCTTTCTGAACCAATCTCTACCTCTCCGCCAAATTTGGGGTAATTCCGTTCAGCAGTTCGAGCTGTAGCTCGTCGCAGAATTTCCAATGGAAATTAACATGAAGAAAATGACTTTTGGAACCCTCTTTTTTTCTCAACCCCCGGTTGACGAATCACCCCCAAACTTTCAGGATAGGAGCTTGATAGACTTTTTTGGGATAATTTCAGGAAGATTTGTCAAAAGACATCAAAGTTATTAGCAAATCAAAAAATGCTTTTCCTATGGAAACTAGATTCTAACTATAACTACCTACTGGCGGCCACCAGTAGAAAATATATATATATATATATATATATATATATATATATATTCACTGAAAAAACCATAGGTTTTACACCAGTTATAGTTAGCTGGAAATTTTACTCGCATAAAACCATTGAAATTCCCACGTTATAGTTAGTTGGACTCACTATAACTTGCGCGTGCAAAGCACTGCTAATGACGTCACATATTACATCACTCATGACATGGTCAGTGACATCACTCATGACATCACTGATGACACCATCCAGTGAATGTGTGTCTTTCTGAAAAATAAATATGTGTTATATATGTATATGTAAAAGTTGATGGAAGAATAAATGTTTAAATAAGTGTTTATATGGATGGTTTTTTTTTTAATTGATTGGTTAACTGGTTTATTAAGTGTATCTTAGTGAATACATATATTAGAGAGTAATGTTTAAATATTTAAATATATGTATTAGTGTTTCACTTTGTGTATAAGTGGCTGCATGGGTTGGTGAGTAGGTACATGTGTATGTATATAGGTTATTAGATGTTTTTCTTAGTATCAGTATGAGTGTTTGTATGGTTTGGTGGAGGTATTACTTAGCACATAGATGCATGAATGACTGACTCTCTCTTTGTATGTGTTTTGAAGACAGCATATGTGCAGGACTGTATGGGTGGATGACTGTGTATATGTGTGTGTTACTGAGTGAATGAGTGTCTCACTAGTTTCTTTATCAGTAACTACATATGTTTTAATCTAGTGTATGTGAATATTGATGTATATAAGTGAGTATATCTGAGAGTAAGAGATTGTAAGAGTTCCTATTTAAATTAGTATGTGTTTCTATAAGTGATTGTTTAAGAGAGTAAGTATGTGTAAGTTTCCTTAGAAGTAAAGTGGTAGTGTGTGTATAGCTGTATATGCAAATAAATGGATGTTGAATAGTTAATTTGCATGTGTGAGTATGTGTGTGAGTAACTTTTGGATGACTGTCGGTGTGTAACAGGATGTATAGGTGGATCACTACATATGATGAGTCAGTATATGTATGAGTGACTATATTGAACTGTTGGTGAATGAGTGCATGTGTATATAGATGGTGGAATTATTGAATTGGTTGTTGTAAGTGGTATGGCTATCTCCATTTTTTTGTAAACTTTATTTTCTATTTTTTAATATTTGTTTCAAGGGTTACATTACAGTGAAAGGAGGTCTGTCACTCTGTCACAAGGATGGTGTCATCAGTGATGTCATGAGTGATGTCACTGACCATGTCATGAGTGATGTAATATGTGACATCATCAGCAGTGCATTGCACGCGCAAGTTATAGTGAGTCCAACTAACTATAGCGTGGGAATTTCAATGGTTTTATGCGAGTAAAATTTCCAGCTAACTATAACTGGTGTAAAACCTCTGGTTTTTTCAGTGAATTTAATAGGTTTTTTTAAATGCTAATTCCTAACTATAACTGGTGTGAAACCTATGGTTTTTTCAGTGAATTTCAATGGTTTTTTAATAGCAAATCTTTATAGGTATAGAAAGTGAAAAATTTTAAAACGAATTTTATATTGTATAAATATGTAAATATTTTTTTTTGTATTTCTTTTTTTTTTATCCCGGGGCGCGTACCGGTGAACGCAGGGGTAAGCGCAATATTACGGCGCGGACCGGGGAGCGTCCCGGGAGCGCTATTGCCGCGAACGAAAACAATATCATGACGTATCGCGTACACGCGTGATGCGTCATATGACGCCCAGCGTAATCGCAACCGAAAGCACACGATCGCGAAACGTCATGACGCGCTTACGCTACGCACCCGCGGGCGCGTAGCGTAAGCGCGTCGGGTCATGTGACTTGAAAATAACACTTTCTATTGGTGCAGAACAGTTTTGGTTTCTAAATGAGTAATGCCTGGGTCTTGTGACCAGCCTGGGTCTTGTGACCTGAAAATAACACTTTCTATTGGTGCAGAACAGTTTTGGTTTCCAAATGAGTAAAGCCTTGGTCTTGTGACCTGAAAATAACACTTCTGATTGGTTCAGCAGTTTTTTTTTCCAAATGATAAAAAAAAACACCTTTCTTCCTTACTCTGACTTTGTCCTTTGACTGAGGAAGACCTGTTTCATCTACAGAGACAATTCTTTTGTACTTTGAAATGGCTACTGTAGCAGCAACAGCTGGAGCATCTGCACCACCACCACCACAACCACCAAGAGGACCACCACAACAATACATTGGTGGTGAAGAAGAGGAGGAAGAGGAAGAGGAGGAGGGGAGCAGATGGCTGCCTGAACAAAAATACCCCATACAAGCCAAAAAAACACATTCTATGGGAGTTTTTTTCACTTCCAGAGGGCAAGAAAAAAGTTAATGCGGCCAAGGTAACATGTCGAATCTGTGGTGCAGAACTCTCAAGGGGCAATCCAGATAAAAAATATTCATTTGGTAATAATACCATGATTCGGCATATGACCCGGAAGCATCCTGCTAACTATTCTCGTGCAGAGATCAGGGAACTGGCCAGTTACCTCCCCCAGTGTTCAAGGACCAGCTCCAAAAGAAAGCAACCCACTCAATCGGGACCAGAAACATCAGAGGTAATGCCTTGTTTCCAGGAACGATTTGGTGATTTTAAAGTCCCTTGTACTGGATGTGGCAAGCTTATGGCCTATGGGGAAAAGAGTGTAAAGCTCATCGTCATTGCTGGTGACAATCACGATTGCCCCAAAAAAAAGAAGTAATTTTTTCCGTTTTTTGTTTTTTGCTCCAGTTGAGCCATTTTCAATTCCCTTTCTCTTTGTTTCTTCCCATAAAAAATACAAAAAAAATATAAAACTGTTTTGAAAAGCCAAAAAAAGTACAAAATGTTCAAAAAACAATAAAAAAAATATAAAACAACAAAAGGAAGAAAAAAAACAGTTCTTTTTAGAACTACCTTTCATATATAAAATTAAACCTATATTTTTAAAGGATCTCAGTCAATTTTTTGTCCTTAGGGTACGCGTACCGGGGCGCGCCCCCCCAAAAAAAGAAAAAAAAAATTTAATGAAGCAGTTAGCATGAGAGAAGAACACAAAGAGAGTTATGTTAAGAGAAAAAGAGCTACAGGATGAACACAGAGGGATTGTTTATTACATAGTAAAAAATAGAGAAGGTGTAATTGGATGAAAGTGAGAAAAGTAAAATGACTAAAGGAGCAAAAGAAAGGAAGAGAGAGGAAGAACACTAAAGTAGAGATAGTGGGAGAATGTGACTGGCTGTTAAAAGAAAAAGAAAGGACAGTAAAAAATGGGGAATGAAGGGTAGTGGCGGAACCGGGATAAATGAAGAACGATGAGGGAAAGTGAGAAAAGACCAGGTAGTATAAGTAAAGAGGGGTGAAAGAGGTGGAAAAATTGAATTAGGATAAGACATGGGGAGTGAGAAAGAGAAAGGACAAAGAGAGTAAAGGAAACAGTACCTGAATGGGCTTGAGTGAAACAGCAAAGAAGAACATAAGTTACTTACCTGTAAACTGTGGTTCTCCAGTATTGGTGTCTTTCATAGATTCACATGCTTGAATATTCCCCGTCGTCGAAGTGGGAGTCCCACGGTACATAAATAGCAGTAATATATGCATGTATACATGAGAAATACAATAAATAAAATATACATACATATAATGCAATAGAAAAGTAAACTTGAAAAAGTACCATAGAACAGAATAGGCCCATTGAAAAGCCCAAGGGAGAAGTCACTTTAGTAACATATTAGAGTCATTATGTGTTGGTCCACATTCCAGCCAATCAGGCTGTAGCCTCCTCTAGAACCTTCTCCTCAGAAGCCCAAGTCCTCAGATTTTCGTAGCACAAGTAAGTATAAATGCTTGAGGAGAAGAGAGCCTCTGAGGGGAGGACGGGAGGGTCGCATGTGAATCTATGAAAGACACCAATACTGGAGAACCACAGTTTACAGGTAAGTAACTTATGTTCTTCTCCATTATTAGGGGTGTCTTTCATAGATTCACATGCTTGAATAAGAGTAGAAAGCAGTAAACCATACATTAGTCATAAAGGCAATATACGATTAAAATCATGGCAAAACATAGCACTTAATAAGCCATAAATAACAAAACATGAAAAAACCTTTATGACTGGAGGCGGGAAGCAACAGAGGCTCACCTTTATTGAAAAAGATTCCGCAGCACCGCTTGACCTACTGCCGCATCCGCGGCATCTGTTGATTGCAGGCAGTAGTGCTTCGTAAAAGTATGGCTGCTCGACCAAGTAGCAGCTCTGCAGATGTGTCTCAGAGGTACCCCCGCAAAGAGGGCAGCAGAAGTCGAGACAGCTCTCGTGGAATGAGCTCGAGCTGGAGCAGGAAGGGGCTTGCCGGCCCGTTGATGACAGTAGGATATGGCAGACGAAATCCATCTGGTGATAGTCTGTTTGGTCACAGATTGACCTTTGCACACTGGGCTATATGCTACAAATAGTTGATTTGTCTTTCGAAATGCTGCTGTGCGTTGAATGTAAAACTTGAGGCAACGTTTCACATCCAGAGTGTGCAAAGAGCGTTCCGCTGCAGATTGTGGTGCAGGAAAGAAAGTCTTAAGAATAATTGGTTCATTAAGGTGGAAGTCACTGGGAACCTTTGGAATAAAACTGGGATTTGTTCTCAAAGTAACAGCCTCGTTGGAGAACTGTAAAAACGGTGGTTGTATAGTGAAAGCCTGGATGTCGCTGACGCGTCTGGATGAAGTCAGAGCCAGCAAAAGAGCCACTTTCCAGGTGAGGAATTTGAGACTGGAAGAATGGATGGGCTCGAAAGGAGGCAAAAGTAGTTGAGACAAAACCAGATTCAGACGCCAAGAAGGTGGAGGCCGACGGATTGGTGGGAACATCCGAAAAAGGCCCTTGAAGAATTGTCTAATGATTCTGGAGGAGTACAAGGAGGTTACGCCATCATGGCGAAAGCGAGAAATTGCAGCCAGAAACACCTTCAGAGTGGAGTGTGATAGTCCAGATCTTGCTAAAGACAGGAAGAAAGGCAAGATCTGTGCAGGCTGAGCACACATGGGATCCAGATTTTTAGTGGAACACCAAGTACAGAATCGCCTCCACTTTAGCTGATAAGTTTTGATGGTAGACGGAGCGCGAGCACTAGCTAGCACCGTCCTACAATCCTTGTCGATATTCATGTGTGCAAATTCATTGTACTCAGGTTCCAAGCATGAATTTGGAGGTATGCTGGATCCGGATGGCATATCTGACCTTGCTGCATCGTGAGAAGATGTGGCAGAGGGTGCAATTGTATCGGATTTGTCAGAGAGAACAGAAGAAGATCCGAAAACCAAGGACGTCTCGGCCATTTGGGTGCGATCAGGATCATTCGACACTGTTGGAACCTCATCCTGTGCAACAGGCGAGGGATGAGCGGAAGTGGAGGAAATGCATAGATGAAGTCGTTCGACCAGTCTATTGAAAAGGCATTCCCGCTCGACTCCTTGTGTGGATGCCGGCTCGCAAAACGTGGACACTTCCGGTTGAGAGCAGTTGCAAAGAGATCCAACTGCGGTCGGCCCCACTGACGGAAGATGAAATCCAACGTTGGTCGATTGATTTCCCATTCGTGGTTGTCCGACAAGGCTCTGCTGAGCGAGTCCGCCAGAACATTGGCCACACCTGGTACATGGACAGCTGTGAGATGTATTTGTCGCTGGATAGCCCAATCCCATATTTCCTGTGCCAGTTGAGACAGCACGAGGGACCTTGTGCCGCCCTGTTTGTTGATGTAGTGCATGCTGGTGGTGTTGTCCGTTCTCACCAGCAATGTTTGTCCCTGCACTAATCTCTGAAAGGACTTCAGGGCCAAGAAAATCGCTAGTAGTTCCAAGCGATTTATGTGCCAAGCGCGCTGGGACGCCGTCCATTTCCCCTTCACGGACATCCCGTCGAGATGCGCCCCCCAACCTTCTAGGGAAGCGTCTGTCGTCAGCGTAAGTGTTGGTGGTTCGTCTCTGAATGAACGACCTGTCGCCATGTTCGGAGGATGAGCCCACCACTCCAAAGCGTGTTGAATGCGGGGCGTTAGGTGGATCTTGTCTTCGAACGAACCCGATATCTGCTTCCACTGCTTGTCCAGTTCCTCCTGTAGAGCCCTCATGTGCAGTCTGCAGTTGGGAATCAACTGAATGCACGAAGAGGCCATGCCGAGGAATGATTTGTACATCCGGACAGAAACGTACTGTCTTGACTGTAGGAACTGTACTTTCTTTAGCATTCGAACTTGTCTCTCTTGAGAAACGAAGACCTGCCCCAGCCGAGAATTGAGCGAGGCTCCTAGAAAGTCTCGCTGTTGAGATGGTTGAAAATGGGACTTTTGGTAATTGATGGACAATCCCAATGTTTCGAATAGGGAAATGCATACTTGTGTGTGCTGTTCCGTTAACTGAAAAGTCTTGGCCTTTATCAGGCAGTCGTCCAGATACGGATAGAACTGGATGCCCTGTAGACGCAGATAGGCAGCGTCCGGGGCGAGAAATTTGGTAAAAACCCTCGGTGCTGATCGAAGGCCGAATGGTAGGACCTTGAATTGATAATGAAATTGGCCGACTGTAAAACGGAGATATTTCCTGTGACTGGGGTGAATAGGCACATGGAAATATGCATCTTGAAGGTCTATTGTTGAAAAGAACTCTCCTGGAATGAGGAAATTCAAGATTTGAAGCAGGGTTAGCATCTGAAAAGTCTTTGAGGCGATGAACTTGTTCAGAGCCCTCAAGTCTAAGATGGGACGCCACTCTCCTGATTTTTTCTTTACAAGAAAAAAGCGGGAATAAAATCCCCTGCCGTGTTGACCTTGCGGTACCACTTCTATGGCTCCTTTCTGGATCAATAGCTTCACCTGAGCCATCAGTTCTTTGAAATGGGGAGAAGGTGGACCCGAAGGTGGACGAGTGGGGGGGAATTTCGTGAATTCCAGAGTATGTCCTTTTGAAACAATGTCCAAGATCCATCGGTCGGTGGTTATGTTGGACCAATTGAAGAAGAACTTTGAGATCTGACCTCCAAGATGTACAATCGGAAGAGGGTAAAATTTTGGATTGTCACTGTTTTTTGTTGGTGTTTGCACCACCTCTGTAATTGGACTTACGCTGGTATGGTCTGGAGTTGGATGAACGACCCTGGGACTGATAGGAGCCCCTCTGTCTGTTATCATTGTAGTGGAATGATCGATATTGACCCGTTCCACGAAAAGTAGAGGTTCCTCCTCCTCTACCGCGTGCCCCACGAAAAGGCTTTTTCCGATATTGTAAAGTTGTTAAGGACTTTGCTGTGTCCGTGTCCTTCTTTATCAATTCCAAAGCATCATCAACGTGTTTTCCGAATAAAGATTCACCGTCGTAGGGTAAATCCAAAACCCTGGATTGAACCTCTGGACGGAAGGTGGTTGATTTTAGCCAGCCTTGACGGCGCAAGACTGCTGCACCCGCTAGCTGGCGGAAACCAGTGGAGGATATATCGACGGCACAGTCGATTATTTCTGCCGAAATTTTTTCTCCTTCGAGAATGATGGCCTGCGCTTCATCCCGGATGGAATCGGGCATCTGAGGGATCAGACCAGCAATCTCAGACCACATTTGTCGGTCGTAGCGACCTAGAATAGCCAAGGCGTTGGATGCTCTCACGGTTGTCGCTGCCATAGTGGTAAATTTTTTACCAATGGAGTCTAATTTTCGGCCATCCTGATCAGGCGGAGATGTCAGAGGTATGGCCGGATTTCGAGACCTCTTTTGTGCAGCCTGAGTGATCACTGAATCCGCTTTAGGTTGGGAAACTAAACAGGCCGGAGAAGAAGGAGGCGCTTTATATTTTTTGTCCAATCTGGGCAGAACAGCTGGTATTGAGTTTGGACGTTCCATTAACTTTAGACCTTCTTCCCATATGTGGTCTATGATAGGAATGGTATGGGTTTGTTTCTGAGGTAAGTCCTTAAAATCGTAAAGAAAACAATCTGTTTGTTGTGCCTCGATTGTTAAGTGAAACCTTTTTGCAGCACGAACCATAAGGTTATGAAAACTTGCGATATCTACTGGTGGAGAAGCTCTTGGCGATGCCGGTGGAGTAGAAGGCGTCTGTGCCCTATAATTGTCCCAATCATGCATGTCATCATCGGTGTCTTTATCTCCAGTGTCATGAGGAGTCTGGTTCCCATGATCCGAACCAACACCCGATGGAGACGTAGGTGCAACCGGCGCCGGAGCTTGAGGTCGAGGCGCTGGAGACGAAGGTCGGGGTGCTGGAGACTGAGGTCGAGGTGTCGGAGACTTTGGCCGAGGCGTCGGAGACTGCCGGGGCGCTTGTGGCGCTGGAGAAGTAGGTAATGATGGTGGAAACCTACGATTGTAGTCGTTCAGCATATGTTGCAGGTTTTGTACCAAAGACAAAGGAATTTGTGTAACCTGTTCGTAAGTAGTTGGTTCTGCCACATCAAGTGGAAAAAGTTCATTCCCATCTTCGACGTTAGTATGTTCATCCTCATCCTCGTCAGTGTATTCCTGACATTTAATGTTTAATTCAGAAGGACTGGATGCTGGTTCATACATTTGATCTATTTCAGAGTCATTTCCTGATTCCTCTTCTCCAGACTGGAGTAATTTGTCCGGAGGCTGAGATCCACTCCTTATCGGACTTAACTGAATGAGTGGAACAGACTTGAGAGACGAGGCCGTAACTACTCTAAAAGTGGTAGTAGTCTGTAAAGGTTGGTGCGACGTCAACGAGCCCGTCGACGAGATCTCCACAGTCTTAGCACCACTCTGACGATCATGTGCCGCTGCCGCAGAAACAGGCGTATGAATTGGCAGGGATTTCTTGGTCGACGTTGATTTTTTGGTCGTCGACGACGTCGTCGACGAAGTTGCAGTTTTCGCCGTCGACGAAGATGCTTTCGTTGACGATAAAGTTGCCGTCGACGGACCAGCCGTCGACGGAGCGGTCACCGTCGACGATGTTGTTGCCGTCGACGAGGCAGGCGTCGACGAGGCAGGCGTCGACGAAGCACTCGTCGACGAGGAAGATCCCGTCGTCGGAGTTGTCGTCGACGACGATGGCTTATTCTTCGTCGACGGAGGACCCATCGACGGAAGGCGCGTCGACGAGGACTTCTTCGTCGACGGTTTGATCGTCGACGAGATCTTTATAATTGAAGAGATGGGCCTCACCTCGTGGCTGCTCGTCGACGAGATGGTCGTCGTCGTCACGGAGCTGGTTGACAGAGAACAAGTGGTCGTCGACGTAGAAACAACCGTGACTGATTTAGTGGTTGCTGAGGACGTCGACGGACGCGTCGACGAGCCCGTCGACGAGCCGGTGCCCGTTTTTGAAGAGGAGGGCATAATTTTGGGTTTCGCCAGAGAGCCAGGTCCCGTAGGCGCGCCCTGAAGCAAATCCTGTGGGGAGACATCCTTAAAATACCCCAACATTTTACTTTTCTTTAGAAAAGGAGAGGGTACTTTGGTCTCAGACCCACGCTTCTGTGAGGATTTTGAAAATCCAGATGACATACTCTCAGCATCAGAAACCACATTTTCTGAAGTTTTCAACCTCTGCAACCATAGAAGGAGACGGGCCTCTCTATCCCTCAAAGTCTTAGGGGGAAAAGTGCGACAGAACTTGCAGGTAGAGGCATTATGATCCGGGTAAAGACAGTAAATGCACTTACTGTGTGGGTCCTCATGAAAAAGACGCAATTTACCACAGGATGGACAGGCCTTGAACAAGGTTTTCTTTGTAGATGACATTTTTGAAGAGAAAAAACAGCTAGAACTGTGAAAACTGAGCAGAGCTCAGGGAGACTCCCTTCACACGACGTGCGGTAGAAAATCTGAGGACTTGGGCTTCTGAGGAGAAGGTTCTAGAGGAGGCTACAGCCTGATTGGCTGGAATGTGGACCAACACATAATGACTCTAATATGTTACTAAAGTGACTTCTCCCTTGGGCTTTTCAATGGGCCTATTCTGTTCTATGGTACTTTTTCAAGTTTACTTTTCTATTGCATTATATGTATGTATATTTTATTTATTGTATTTCTCATGTATACATGCATATATTACTGCTATTTATGTACCGTGGGACTCCCACTTCGACGACGGGGAATATTCAAGCATGTGAATCTATGAAAGACACCCCTAATACTGGAGAAAGATAAGTAATGCAATGTGTGTGACTTATAGGGAGTCAGTGGGTGTAGGTCGGGGTGTGGGTGTGTAAGGTGTGACTGTGGGTGTGGCTGTGTGGGGTGTTTCGGTGGAGGTGAGGGTGTGTGAAATATGTGTGAGGAGTGTATGAGTGTTGGGTGTACATGTGTTCAATGTATGTGTG
Source organism: Lissotriton helveticus (assembly GCF_964261635.1). Lineage (NCBI taxonomy): Eukaryota > Metazoa > Chordata > Amphibia > Caudata > Salamandridae > Lissotriton > Lissotriton helveticus. Next base: position 173,172,400 of record NC_136057.1, read on the forward strand.
TGTATGGAATGTGTGTGTGTGTTTGAGGTGTGTGTGTGGGAGGATTTTTGTGTGTATGAGGTGTGTGTGTGGTGTGTGTGTGTGGGGTGTATGTTAGAGGTGTGTGTATGGGTTGGGAGGGGGATGAGGTATATGTGTAGGAGTAAGGTAAATAATTAAGAAAAAGAGAATGAGTGAAGAAGCAAAGGAAGGGAACAGAGGGTAAGTGAAGTAAAGAATAGGGATTGAAAGAAGTTGAATATGAGAGGGAAAGGGGAGTAAACATGTAGAATAAGAATAAGTAAGGGAAGCAGAGTAAAGACACAGGAGTGAGGTTGATTGAGAAAATGTTAGTGAGCTTAAAGCAAAGGGTGATGACAAACTACATTTTTTTAGTCATACTTACCATATAATAAATGTAACTTTAATTATTATTTTTTCACTACAGTTTGTATCTGTGAAAGAGAGAAGAAAAAATAAGTTATAATTAATGAAATATGTATTTTAAATTAAAAGATACAAATGAAGAGGTTAAAAATCATAACACTTTATTTAGAAATAAAGTAAGAGTGAAGGACACAGAAAGGGAAATAAAGTAAGGTAGAAGGACAAAAAGAGAGAAAAAGAAATAGGAGAGCAAATTACAAAGAGTAAGACATATAGATTCACTGACAAAGAGAGAGAGAAGAACAGAGAAATGAACTGAAGGCAAGAAAGATACTAAAACAATGTGAGTTAGCAAAACTAAATCAGGAAACAGAAGTAAGTAAAAAGATAATGACCGAGACAGAAAACAGTCTAATTAAGGATGCATTTAGAAGAATGAGGAATAGAAGATAACTGAGAGTAAGTGAAGAACAGTCATAGAGTGAATGGATGAAGGGAGAGAGGATAATATACAACGATTGAGGGAAATGGACTGAGGAAGTTAGTAGGCAGACACACTAGAGAAAAACTGAGTGAGGTGGAGTACAATGAGTGAGAAAAGGAAATGAGTAAGAGAGCAAAAAAAGGAAAGAGAGGAGAAGACGACTAAAACAGTGGTACTGAAAGAAAATAATTTGGTGATGAAAGTAAAGAGAAGGACATTGAAAGAAAGGAAATGAGGGATATTAATGGAACCAGAGTAAAAGAAATGGGATGAAAAACGATGAGAGGAGCAGTGAAGTTATTGTAAAAGAAGTGATAGAAAGTAGATAAACACAACTGAACATAACACAAGTAGAGTGAGGCACTGAGGACATAGAAGTAGTGAACGAAAAATAGAGAGAAGAGGTCAAAAGTAAGGAGCAAACAAAGATAAGCGAGGGAGAGTGGGTGATTTATAGTGATAGAGTGCAATAATACTGCTGAGTGAGTAAACAGGAATTACTAAAAGAGCAAAGGAGGAAAATACGGAAAAGGGAAGTAAAGCAGAGAGACTGAAAGCTGAAAAGTTATGCAAGGGAGAGAGGGGATGCACACAGTTGAAATGAGAATGAGGGGTTGTCAAAGAAGTGGAGTAAAGGAACGGGGGTTACAGAGAATGAGAGAAAGACATTATAAGTGAGTAAAAAGAGCTGAAAGAGGATGGAAAAAGGAAAGTGAGTGTCAGAGAATGGGAATACAATTTAATTTACACAATCCAAAGTATAAAATAACTTGTACAACATGTTACATAGTTTATTTTTGCAGTTCTCAGAATATATTGAATTTCACTTAAAACAGTGAGTTCAAATTACTCATCATATGACAGCGGGAAAAAAAAACCACAATCTAAAAGATTGTGTTTTTAAAAAAACCTTAGATACTAACAAATGACAAATGTACACTAATCTTCGATTGACTTACTTTTCCTTGAGGCCAAATAGTATATCATGGAGGTCCTTTTCTCGTTGCAAAGTACTTTGCTGTTCAGTAAAAAATCCATTTCATCGACTTTCTACAAGAAAAGCTCCAAGAACACCTGAAATATTTTCATTATTTTCATATACTCCGTTGTTTCAGTCATGACTCTTTACTCATTCCTGTACCTTTCCTTTTGGCCAAATAGTGTCAGATGTATGAGTATATTTTCAAATTAATTCAAAGAAACTCTGAAATGACCTTTTTTCCGACGTTCTGAAAGAAAGGCTCTACAACATTTTCACAATATTTAAGTATTTGTAAAAGCATCTCTGACTCACTCATGTTCATCATTTTGTATAATACTAATATCACTTACTATGAGATCCACTTACAGTAACTATATGAAAAGTCAATTTTTTATATTACCTGGATCACTTTTACTCAGAATATATTTTTAAACAGCAAAATAACCTTTATTAACTGCTCCCGTCTTCATAGGCCAATTACCTTTACCTAAATTTTGGTTGTAAAAACACTAGGTATGAATTTTTAAAGCCAAAAGGCAAACGTTGTTTGAAAGTCAAATGAGTGTCGTTACATTGGGTCCAACCTTTACAACTTTTTAAATAGCATGTGTAATGCCCTGATGTTGTAGAAGGACCATCATGAAAAATAATAGCTGCAGTTGCAAAGGTTCTTCCTGATATCGATAACTGTGAAGCCACGAAATTTTTAATAGAAGTTGTCAATTTAGTTCCATCAGGTCTACATCGTTGGAACATTAAAATGACATACTGACCATAATTTTGTAGAAATAATGTGGACAGCATTGTAGACTTACATTGGGGACACACCATATTGTGATCCGCTGCTTTAACTAGATTATTAAAAGGCACTGATTTGCAGTCTGGTAAAGTCAAATATATAAATCTTTCAGTGTCTATTCTAGTAGTACTTGATAAAGTACAGTTGTCGCAGTCATGCTGCCACTGATAAGAAAGGCTAAAAAGATTTTTAATATCTACACCTTCATCTTCCAATACATCAAACATATACATTAAAAATTCCTGACAATCCTGCTGAATATTCTGTGAAAATTGATTTTGACCAGTAGATATGTCTAGAAGATTTCGAATTTCTGAAACACTTTCTATTTTTGCTTTATCACTGGTACATTTCTCAAACACGGAATTCAACAAACAGAATCTTTGATCCCGATTTTCAACAATCTGTTCTTGTATATTTTGAAGAAAAAAAACAACATTAACCACTAGATTAGCATAGCAGTTGACACCAGAACTGTTTTCAAACTGAAATCCAACAACATCTTCAACAGAATCTTTTTTCCTTCTGCTTACAATTACAGTTTCGTCTACTTTTTGTCTTTTTGCTACTACCTCACTGCAATTACTCTCATTTCTTCTTTTTCGGCCTACCACACGTTTTTCAATCAAAGGATATTGAGGCAAATGTGGAGCATACTCTCTTCTTAACCTATTGTATTCTTTAACACAATGTAGATCTGCACAAATCTTTGTTTCATGACACTCAATCAAGTACAATCCTGATAAAGTTCTGACTCGTGATAATGCCACATATGCCATACCCTCTTTAAACACAGAACTTCCAATGTTCACCAAAGCGCTATCTACACTTAAACCTTGAGACTTATGAATTGTCACCGCATATGCCAAACAAATAGGAAACTGTTTTCGCCGAACATATAAGTCTTTCACGAGCAAAAATCTAGCTGAACAACGACAAATTTGTTCTATTTCATCAATGCCATCAAATATAATTTTTAAAATTTCAATTGCATCTCTATTTTTGTAATTCACAAACCCAACAACATGACCCATTGCTCCATTTACCAGACCTCTTTCAACATTTAAATTCCTTCTCAAAATGATACGACAATTTAAACACACATTCAGAGTCTTTTCAAAACCAGCAGTTTTAGATATAGTCTTCTCTAATGAATCCAATTTTGATTTCAAATTTTCAGACAAAATAATTGTTGCTCCTATGTGCTCTATTTTATCTGTAGCTTCCAGTTTCACTATCTCTTCATTTTCTAACTGTAACATTTTGTTGTTGAACATGGAACATTCTTTCAGAGTTGGCATCAAACATATGCCAGATTTCTTCTCGTTAATTTTCTTAAAAATATTCTCTGGAAGAAAGTTTTCATTTGGGTACAAATTTGAAATTATTCGTCCATGTAAAGCTTCTTTCCCTTGCTGACTTAGTTTTCCGATTCTTACATCTTGTAAAATATTTTTATAATCTTCATCCTTTGCCTGCCGCATATTTTGAAGCAGCTCTGCATATTTGAAGTTTAACCATATATTAACGTTTCCAATACTTCCTAAGCACTTCCTGGTATCTTCATGCGTGAGCATTTTGAACACAGGTTGTCCTTTCACTGGAGTCAACTGCAGTAGATCTCCAAAAACAATAATGTGTTTTCCTCCAAATAAGACATCATAGTCTGTTCTAAGAATTTCTTGCATTCTCAAATGCACAGAAGCAAGCATTATATTTGACACCATGCTTACTTCATCAATGATAAGAAGTTTCATTTTCTTCAGGACTCTCGAAACTTCGGAACACGCATCTCCAGATAGCTTGTGGTACTCCAATTTGTTATCATGCTCCACTGGCAGCATCAGTAAACGATGTAAAGTAATCCCTTTAATGTTATGTGCAGCCAGCCCAGTTGGAGCGGTAACAACACAAGACAGCGATGATTCAGTCCTTTTCTGCAGATAAGTTGCAATTGCTTTAATCAGAAAACTTTTTCCAGTTCCCGCTTCTCCACTCACGTACAGTTGGACAGGCTTAAATGATGTACATGAGCACTCTTTCTTCTCATGACTGAATCCATGTTCAATCTGTTCTGTGACTTCGTCATATATCTGTTTCTGCTCAAGGTTTAGTTGTTTCACCAAATCTTCTAAGTTAACTACATCATCTTGAGCTTGTTCCATAGCTCTTTCCACCTCATCCATGGCAGTGGCAGCTTCATTTTGTATAATTGGTCCTCCAAGTGGATCCTGGCTCAATGAAGCAGAACTCTGACTGTCTTGAGAACTGTCTCTAGCAATCTCTGCAGCAATTGTGGCTTCTTGCTCTATTTCTTCGTTCAACATTTGCAGATAATTTGGAAAAACAGGGCATTCTATGGTATCCTTGATTGCATTAAAAGAATCTTCGTAACACAGAAAATCTCCAAGTAGTTCCTCTTCTGTACACCATGGCTTAAAGAGTTGCAAAAGAGCTAAATAGTAAAATTCCCTTTTCTCTGGATTTTCGCAACTCAATTTTCGATGATTAATCAAATGGCCTTTTTTCTGTCTCACTAGACATCCTTCACACCCAATGATAGCATATATTCCATTGTTGATATCTTCTCTGATGGTTCTCTTATAAATATAGTTTTGCAGAACTTCATACTAACAACTGTTCTCAAGATGACTACTTCTATTTGGATAGTATGTATCCAACATGTTTGTCTTCAAAATATCTGTACTTTCTGGTTCTTTCTCCGCCAAATACTCTATTTCTTGTACAGATTTCAAAACTCGGTTTCGTGTTGCAGCAAGACCTAGACTCACCCAAATGATGGTTCTAGATTTGGAGTAGACACTTGCTGACGACAATCGATCAGAACATTCATATGCTCCAATTTCTCGATGCGACAACATCTTCAGACTGTAACTGTATAATTTCTTGCTTAGACTCTTTTCATGTGAAATGTCCTCCCACATTTCCTTCAGTTCTGTCTTTTCTTTTTTTGTGATGTAAGACGTCACATATCGAGCCACAGCAATAGAGTTGTCAGCAACTAACTGAATATCCATGTTAGCATTCCACATGGACAAAATCACTGGGTTGTAGTCGCTGATGTACTTGGACTCTTCGTTTCTTTTTAAATTGTATGTATTTTTTGGTGATTTCCTCGTCACAGTATGTCGCAGAGAAGACATCAAATTATTTACTCTTCCTTTAGAAATCACTGGTCGTGGAAAGCCGAAACGACATTTTGTGTAGAACTTGCCCTTGTTTCTGAATTTTCTACGACAGTACTTTCCACAACGATGGGATTGAAAGTGTAAAACTTGTTGCCTTAAACTGTTTTCCTCTGTAGTTTTCGGAACAGCACATGTTGAATACTCTTCAATGAAACTCATCACTGTTTCATCCGAATCTGTTCCAAATTTGGGTGCATCTTTAGTCCACAACAACATATGTATGTGTGGAGCACCTCTCGCTTGATACTCCTTTCTCCAAAAGAAATCCAAAACCTCTCCAAGGGGAGGATTTTTTTGTTGGTAATAAAATACATCATAGCTTCAAATCTATGATTGAAATATCTGCATACATTCACTGGATCCAAAGAACACAGCTCTCCAGGTGTTTTGAATTCTATATTTTGTATATTTGCATTTGCCTCTCGTAGAAATTGAAGTAAGTCGTCCCATGCATACTCGGCACAGCTAAGAGTGAGGAACCATGTCGGAGTTCCTAAGTTTCTTAGCATACATTTCAATTCCCCATGATGACGGTACCAATACTCATTTGTACCACGCTGACATGCCATGAGATTGATTAGATGAGATTCCAAAATATTATCTTGCAGATTCACTTTCTCCATAAAGTCCCTCGCCGAAACATTTTGCAGATGTGCTCCACTTTTCAGTATATGGTTTACTGCATAAGAAAGCCCAGATAAGTCACTTTCATACAGTAGATGAAACAAATAGGGAATGCATTGACGAAACCTTGGATCTTCAGCATATAATCTTACAGTTCGATATTCAGATGCAGGAATTTGAAGTGGACGATCATCATATCGTCCACCTCGACCTGTTGGAAATAGCTGTGGAAAACAACGAGCTTCCAAACTTTCTTCCCATACACTAATGGGACTTCCTTTTGCTGCTTTCAATTGAAACAATTCAATTGCATTCCCCATTACTTCTTTGGAATGCAAAGGATGAACAGTATAATGTTCATATATTTCTTCACTTCTAGACACATCAACTTTTTCAATTTGGCCACCTGAACAATCACTGTCTTCATCTGCAGCTGTTTCCTCTGCTGCAACACATACATCTTTGTAATACTCATTGTTTTTGACTAAATACAACGTTGCCTTTTTGACTTTCCTAACATCCACTAAATCTTGCCAGATTTTCTTACTCTTTGTCGGAACCCCATTAACAAGAATAACTAAAGGTTCCTCTTCTACTTTTTCTATACCAATTGTATCAATATTTTTTTTCAAATCAAGAGGCAAATAAACAACTCTTCCCTTTAATCCTCTCTGCAAATCTGTAGGAGGCAATTTCCCTATCTTAGGCTCCATGCGAACAATTGCCTGAAAAAGATGGACACATTGAATCAAAATAGACTCATATGTATTTAAATCCATCAATTCACGGGGAATGTCTACCAACTCCAGATTATTATGAACACCTCTAGCAGGCATTCTGTTTTGATTTAATTTATCATAACAATATTTACAAATACGCTGATCAGAACTCAAACCAAAACAATTCTCCACCCACAAATAAGTTGCAAAATCCTTCCACTCATAATTATTCATCTTTTCACTTTTTACGTATAAATCAACTAATCTAGTTTGATGCTTATAATGACTTCGTCGACAACACACACAAGTAAAATTCGGCCTTTCACTTGATTTCACCTTAAACCTGGTAATTTCCTGCTCAAACTTTTCTGTACTTGAAATCTGTACATTGTCTTCCACATTACCTTGAATTGCTGTGTCAATTTCTACACTATCCTCTTTTTCACCAAAATAACAAATCTCAATTTCTTCACAAATCTTCTTCACATCTAATTCAGTTCCATGCAAAAGAGCACTGTTTAATTGTTTAAGCTTAAGTGCTGGACTTTTTGCATAATACAACATTCTCACTAATTTCCTCATTTTGGTATGATGCACTGCTAACATCCTAAAATGATGAAAAACACTCTGACAGACTTTTCTAGAAAGACAAGCCACCTGTGTTTTCTCTCACTCTGCAAGGATCTAAGTCTTGTAACAACTTCACTTTCTGCTTTAGACTTTTCTTACTATATGTACGTAAGAAATTACAAAACAAATCAATTGATTCCTGTCGCACACTACAAATACGACTACACTTACAAGTGTACACTGGACCCTTAGTACGTCTCCCTAAAACTTCATCAGTTAACACCTCTTCTGGTTCTCTAGGCACAAGTTTCTCTTTTTCAATCGGACAACCGTCTTTCACTTCATACGCTCGACCACTGGTGTCAACTGCATGCACTAAATCATTCTCCTGGAAGTAACTCTCCTCATTAAAAAATGGCTCAGAACTTGAACTGTGCATCTATTCTCCAGAAAAAACGTTACAAAAATTAGTCCGATTAATTACTCTTTTCCATCTACTGTTTGATTTGAAAACATCAATTGTCTTGTTAAGTGTCCTAATTCTATTGATTATTAAAATAAATAATTTTTTCTTAACTTCAAAAGCCTGATCAACAATCTTCTCTACACTTTTCTTTTTCTCATAAAAAGCAGCTCTCTGTTTACCTTTCCTAATGTTTTTTAACAAATTTAAAACCACCCTATTGCGAAACATTCGTTTACGAATGTCTCTAAACTGATTCTGCCTTCTATTCCTATACATATTATTCTCTCCTGCTCCAGTTGTAGGATTCTTTGAGGTTCTCTCCTTCCTTTTCAAATTTACTCTCTCATTCTCTTTTTCTACATGCTGTCCAACAATATTTTTTTAAGTATATATGTTCCGTATAAAAGACTTAGTTCTCTTACCAGGAGCTTGTGTGCGTGTGGGTGTGTGGGACGTACTTGTAGGTACCTAAAACAGCCACAGAACCCAAAAGCTCTTTTCAGAGCTACCCTACCTCTGATCACTCAAAATGATTATTTTATTATTTATTATTATGATGATATAATTTTTTTCACTATTTTTCCCCATGGTACGCTCCCCGGTGCGCGTACCGGGCGCTCCCCCCGTGAAAATTGAAAAAAAATAAAAAAAATGTTTTGGCCCGCGGGACCCTTTTATGGCCCCCACATCAAACCTAGGGGGCCAGGGGGGGTGTACCCTGCCCCCTTTTGGTCATTTTCCCCTTTGTTTTTTGCCACCTCTTGTGTCTCGATCCTACCGAGACACAAGATGGCGGCCGCTGCGGACTGTTTCGAATGTTTACAGACACCCGAGAGCCAATCAGCTTTCCGTGTGCAAGTCGCGTGGCACGCCCGGAGCGCTCCCCGGTGCGCGTACCGGGGAGCTGCCATAGATATATAATTTTTTTTTAACCTAAATTACTCAAAATCCTCTGGAGCACATATCTTGAGACATAGCAAAGGCACATCGGGCTACCAGTCCCTACAATTTTGCCAAGTTTGGTGAAAATCCATTCAGCCGTTCGAGCTAAAAGTGCGACCGACCGCCCTATGGAAATTAACATGGGGAAAACACGTTTTGGGACCCCCCTTTTTTCTCGGCCCCCACTTGACGAATGCCCCCCAAACTTTCAGAGAAGGAGCGGAGCGCCGCGAGGCAAAGTTGCTGAAAAATTCAGACAGATACCTCAACCGGCGCCAAAGTTATTCCCAATAGAATGTTGCGATTTCCCTATGGAAATCAATCCTAACTATAACTACCTACTGGCGACCGCCAGTAGGTAATAAGGTCATATATATATATATATATATATATATATATATATATATATATTATAGTTAGGACCATGTTTCCAGAAAAGGTCTGAATATCGTTATGTAGTGCCTGAATGTGAGGCGTACTGTACTGGTAGAAAGAAGGGACACTGTATTTTTTAAGAGACTGGTGTGGTAATACACATGCTTCAATAGGAGTATACACCTATAGATTTAAAGCACCCTCAGATGATGAACCCTTCAGCTGAAACCGGCATTGAGAGAGGCAATTAGCCAAAAGGCGTCAAGAAACTGGTGTGGTCATACACATGCTGCAATAGGAGTCAACTCCTATGGATTTAAATGACCCTCAGCTGATAAACCCTTCAGATGAAACTGGCAGTGAGAATGGCAATTAGCTGAAACGCGTCTGTCAAAGTATTTCAAGAACAGCACACGGATATTGTTGTATTTACACCAATGGTGGTACAATAAAACTCACAGACTTTGCACTTCAGCTGTGCCAGAGCCCATTCTTTTACCAGAGTGGGCTTTGGGAGATATATTCACTGAAAAAAAACTGAGGTTTCAGGGCTGTTATAGTTAGTTGGACCACCAAACCATAGAAATTCGGTCGTTTGCGGAGATTTGTTAACTATGCATTCCAATAAAACTATGGAATTCAGACAATAACTCAGTTCCTCCACATAGCGGAGTCAACTACTAAACTGTACCCACAAATGCTTTGATAAAGCAACTTTACATGCTAAAAAGCATATAACCAATTCACAAAAGTGAACTTTGGAAATGAAAAATATCAGGCAATCAGAGAGGTGATGATGTTGGGGTCCCCCCTAACCTAAGGTGAGGACCAAGTCGATGCCTGGAACACAAACAGCATTTCATGCTGAACGATTCAGTGGTGGTTCCATCCTCTAAGGACCACCCCAAGCACAGTTATGGGCAAAAATACAATCCCAACCAAAGGCCCTGCAAAGCATTATGGAACAAGATTAGCAGTGGGCAGTGAATATTATAGTATCCAATATCAAAATAATTCTACAAAGAGCTGCTGTTCAACTAGTAGTTAGTAGGTGTCCCTCACGAGTCAAATGCAAAAACATTGAAATTATTACATCAAGCTGCAGGTCAATGCTTTTGCATTTGACTCATGAGGGACACCTAGTAATGACTAATGGAACTGCAGCTTCATGAAAGGGTTTCAATGCTTTTGCATTTGACTCCTGAGGGACACCTAGTAACGACTAGCGAAACTGCAGCTTGATGTAATAATTTCAATGCTTTTACATTTGACTGGTGAGGGACACCTATTAACGACTGGTTGAACTGCAGCTCTTTGTAGAATTATTTTGATATTGGATACTATAACATGCACAGCCCACTGCTAATCTCGTCCCATAATGCTTTCCAGGGCCTTTGGTTGGGATTGTATTTTTGCCCATAACTGTGCTTGGGGTGAATTCACTAGAGGGAGCAAACAATTGGCAAAATGAACTACACGTCCCAGCGTACTTTTCAAGAATAGCAGCCACAGGAAAAAACTTTGGGAACAAAATACACACACACACACACACACACACACACACACACACACACCCTACCCCCGGCAACAGTGATTTTTCTATTGCACTCCTTTTCTGTGGAGAGTTCGCTGAAAGGCAAGAGTGTATATTCCCGAAGAGCTGGTTGTCTGTCTGTCCCATCCGAGGGAGTTTAGGACCGCGGACACCCACTCACCTGCCTCCCTGTTCCATCCTGTTGGACGTGAGTTGAGCAGACATTGGACCTGGAGGTCTCATTAGGCGCACTCAATGTTTGCTGTAATGCAGGATAACTTTACTGAGGGATCATTTTTGTATATATTGGGCCCGGCAATGATGTTTCAAAGTGGAGGCATTAAGCTGCTATGGCAGATAAGGGGCTCGAGGGCGCAGAAGATCACGCAGCTGGGTTTACTGGGCAAAATCTGGCATTCGAGTTTAAGTTTTATGACTTTCTGAGCCTCAAATCACATGATCCCTGCACTTAAGGGTCTTAAGTGGGTCGCAGGCGATGGCGGGGTCAAAGTTCAGGTCTGATGCTCCAACACCAAGTATACTTGAGCAAGGCATTGTATAGACGCGAAGACTGGTAATTCTCCCCTTCGAAGGGTGAGCTTTTGGTGGAGGGAGCAGATACTAATAAGAGAGAGAGAAGACGGGTGAAGAGGAAAGAAGAGGCAAATCTGTGAGGCTGCGACTGATAGTTTATGAAGAAATAGATCCTAGAGAGGCAAAAGGATGAAAGGAAGAGCCGGGAATGGTGCCCGGGAGGGGACCCGCTGATTTAAAGAGAGCAATGACCGAAGGTGGTGGAAGGAGCATGAAATTGAGAGCACGGACTAATGAGGGAGGGGTAACAGGCAGGTGTAAAGGACAGCAGGGATGAAAAGAGGGGCCCGGACTACTGGGGGAAAGACGGGTGAAAAGGTTATGGTATGTTAATTAAATTTATAAAAGCGCACGATTACCCTAGGGCAGAGGTCTTCAAACTTTTTTACTCTGAGCCCCCCCTAAGCAAAATGTTTTGAGGTCGGGCCCCCCTCCAAAACTTTATCGCTAGGATTGGGGGAGCGGGAGGGACATGGCTGCGTGCAGGGAGCGAGGCTTATGAGATGATTTCAGGAATACTTTTTCTATAGCTTATGAACCGCACCAAATATGAAACTTATAAAACTGCAAATGCATCAAACAAAAACAGATATCCCAAACAAACTGGTCCCCATAATTGGGGTGTTGTGAGCCCCTCACACTCTTTGACCCCAATGCAACTATACTTGCTGCACTAATGATAACTGCAGTCCTGAGTAGCAGGCTATCTCCTCTGCCTCTTTTACCTGTTCCCCACAATGATGGATCATCACCTCTGTCCTAATGCTTGAAAGGACAATACGCTTGGAAGCCCCTATTTTTAAAGGTAGCCAGTCATAATTGTCATGCAGTGGGCCCCCCCAAATTCCTGGGCCCAAGTCCTTCTGCATCTGCATCTACTCCTTTACGATAACCAGCAGTGGCCACTTACATACTTGGCAGCAGTACCAGCTTCACTAATGTCCCTTTAAATTAAAAAAAACTTATATCGTCCCTTTCTTTGGGGTAGCTCTCTAAAGAAGCGGTCTCTGGCCATTTGTAAACCTAAAAATGAGTTTGCATAGAGTGCTCACTATTCTGGGCCTTCTCTTTGACAATATCTATGAATCTCGATCCTTTCCTCTGTCTCCTAGACCATTTCTGTGAGGCCCCAAGGATTGAGAGGATTAGGGCTCTGCATCTGAATGCAACCCTGCTGGCCTTCTACCAGCCACCCCATGGACTCAGCTTTCACACAAAAAACGTCCCCTGAAGGGTGAATACTGACTTTGACATGCCTGTGCCTGAAATCGAAGTGCGTGGTGGTAGTGCAGAAAGTTAAGAAAGAAACCGGCCTTCTTACCAGCTATTAATTGATTGAGTCACTTAAAGCCAGGGCCACTGGAATTATGAGTTTCTGCAGCAGCAGCGCTTTCCACATAATTATCAGTTTACTGCATTTGCTACATAATCTTCAGATTTCAATGACAAAAAACTTGATTCTAGCTCAAACGGAACAAAAGTTACTTAAAGCGTGACAAAGTGTTCCGGAGCAGTGGAAGAATCTGCAAAGACTGGTAATCTTGTAGTTGCTTACTGCTGTATTTGGGTGTTAAACTGGTACTAATGAGGTGAAATATTTCCCCTGAAAGCGTTACCGTGAGTTAAAATGACAAAATAATGAAGTAATGCTAACTACAAAATGTGGCGCATTGTGCCGCATAATTTACCTTTTCTTGCTGGATAATTTAGTCAAACCTGCTGCATAATTTTGTTCTTTTCTACTGAATAATTCCAGTGGACCTGCTTAAAGCTTTATGGTGGCAAAGATCTATTCTTTTTTAAGATGTAATGTAACAGAGTTATCAGCTGGGATCTGGAATAGTGTGGACACTTACAAAAATGTCTGCATTAGATACAGTTTGATTACTTATTACTAAAATGTATATTTTTTAAGAACTTGTTTTATCTCAATCACTGCATCATTTTGCAGCAGTCTAGCTTAGAGTATGTAAATACTGTTTTAAAATAACGACTTACATATTCACAGTGCTTTCTGCCACAGGCTGGGACTTCATAGCACTATAAACAGGGCCATTGGAATTATGCGGCAGGAGAAAGCCAAATTATGCAGCATGGTTGACTAAATTCTGCAGCAAGCAAAGGCAATTTATGCGACATATTTTGTGATAGCATTACTGCACTATTTTGCTATTTTTACACTTGTTAACATTGTCCTGGCCTTTATTGCCCCTCATAAGTACCACATTAACACCCACATATAGCAATAAGCAACAGAAAGGTGACCAGTCAACCTTTAGAAAGGGCCTTTCTGTGTGAAGTAACATGTGTTGCTGCATTTTTTAATCTGCAAATTATGCAGCAGACGATGGATTATGTGGCAAATGCGGGAAAACCATAACTATGCGCAGTGAGTGCAGGGTAAGCGTGAAAGTGAAGGGTGAGAATGAGGATTGAGTTGTCAGAATGCAGGGTGAATTCCCAGACACTTGAAGTTAATCAGCATGTTATTAGAGGGACGCAGGGTTTCAGATATAAGTTAAACTATTGCTATTATGCAATTAATCAGAGAATCGAGGGTGAAGGAAATAAATAATGTGCTGATCCTGCAACAAACTTCCAGTCTTATGATTAGGGTTGCCAGCTCATTATTTTGATGTTGCAGACGGCACAAAAATAAAGTCACCTAAAGCCCTATTTTAAGCACTTATCTGTGCGTACTTCGAAAAGCAAATATAAAGTACTTTTAAATGTGTTCTAGGGCTGCCTGAATGATTCATGACTGAAAATAAAAGGAACAGACAGAAAGTCACATTACAAATGAATACTTTATTTAAGACCCTATTTAGTGTCAAAGCAAGGTCTTTGCAGGCTCTTTAAACATACATGGCTGGCATTTTGTTCTATTGGAAACCCTTATTTGTATTCTTTTCATGAAATGCATTTTTACCTTACAGCAGTAAGTTTAAAATGCAAATGTAAGGCATAGGCAGTGTCGGGGTCCAGGGGGTACTGGATAAAGAATAAAACACTAAGCTTAGGTAACCAGTTTCCAAATGTATGCTAATGGTCTTTAAAGACCTGTGAAAAACTCGGCTGTGCTGGAGTCTTAATAAGACTCCAGACACTGCCCAGCCGAGCCCCCAGCAGCACACCCACTGACCTCTGGCCCCACGGCACTCTGAGGCCTTCGAGTAAATGAAGACAGCCTGGAAATGCAGCAAATAAACATTGCTGCACTTCCAGGCGTCTTCATTTACATGTGCTGGCAGAGGCCTTTGCGCCCCCCTGGGAACCCATCCACGCCCCCCCAGAGGGGCGCGCCCCACAGTTTGAAGAACTGTGCCCTAGGGTGTCCTAGCACTGAGCTCTGCTTAAGCAATAGTCGAAGAGGGTTCAACTAGTAAAGAGCCTGGTTTTCAGACCCTTTCTAAAGGAAAAAAGGTCTCCGGCATTTGTCAGAAAGAACTGAAGCTCGTTCCAGGCCTTGGACGCGCAGGTGATAAAGCTCCTGCCTTCCCAGCTGGATTTCCTAACAGTGAGGATCTGGACATTTTTTGCTCCTTTAGAACGCAGGTTCCTGGTCGGGGCATACCATTTGAATTTTTGCCTCAAATGGTCAGGGCCAATACCGTTGAGAACCTTAAATGCTACGCATAAGGCCTTGAAACGAACCCTTTGCTTCACCGGGAGCCAATGTAGCGGAGTTAACTCTTTTTACCGAAACAAATTTCGGTATGCCTGTCAAAAGCCTGGCGGCTGCATTCTGAGCTATCTCAAGCCTATTAAGATGTTGATTTTGGGCATTCAGATAAATGCCATTACATTAGTCTAGGCGTGACATAACAAGGACTGTGACTACTGTCCTAAAGTCCATTTGAGAAAGAAAGGGTTTAATTTTTCTCAGAATTTGCAGAATCATAAAGCAGGAGGAAACTACTGAGCTTATGTGATCATTGAAAGGCAATCTATTGTCCACAATGACCTCTAAGTTTTTTACATTCAGAGTTGGGGTAGGCTGATTTCCCAACTCTGAGGGCCACCAATCCGGGGTCCAAATATGAGGTTTATTACCGAATACAATCACCTCAGTCTTGCCTGGCTTGCTTGAATCCAGTGGCAAAGTGAGCAAGGGACTCACGTCTGAGCATACCCTGCCAACTTATGGCGAACATAGTGGTACAAAAGGGGGTTTTGATGGACGGAGTGGTACAAAAGGGGGTTTTGATGGACGGAGCATCTGAACCAAACAAACACTCACACCCAGTCAACAGATCTGGGTTTAATCCATCACCGTTCTTTAGCCCACTCTGCCACCCCAGTTCAGACATGGCCATATGCAAATCAGTGCCTCATGGGAACAGTCCAGCCCGAACTGCCAAGCCATGCCTTCCCTGGACCCGAAGCACAAGTTACTACTTGTGTAACGATATATCTGTAAGAGACATTAGTTAGTGATAGATTCCTTACCTTAGAATATCCCCAGGCGTCAGACTGGATCCGGAAATTTTTTGTGTAGCAGTACCCTTGCGCGTCAGTAGGCGTCGTCTGCGACTCCGCGTCCGTCGTCGGCGTCGTGGGCGCCGTGAGGACGTCGTGGGAGTACTTAGACGCTGCCTCCGCGTGCTGACGTCAGTTCTTAGACACAGCTTTTCCGCGCCAGAAGCGCCGAGCCATGTTAACAACCAACACTGGTGCCATTGAAACTAGGGCCCTGAAAGGGGATGACCTTAACCCTAGATATCGGTTCGCAGAACGGGGAGGATGGGTGGATTGGTAAGGAATCTATCACTAACTAATATCTCTTACAGATATATCGTTACACAAGTAGTAACTTGTGCATCTGAAAGAGACACGTTAGTGATAGATTCCTTACCTTAGAATAGATACCCAAGCAATACCAACCCCGGTGGTGGGTCTGCGAACCAATAATCACACCAGAAAGTCCTGGAGGACGGAACGGCCAAAAAGTCATCCCAGGCAGTAGTGTCTTGCAAACGTGTGCAGCGAGGCCCACGTAGCTGCCTGGCAAATGTCCTGCAAGGGCACTCCCCGGCCCAGGGCAGTTATAGTCGCCGGTGCCCGGGTGGAATGAGCCCGCAATCCAACGGGGGGGCTCCTTTTTAGCCAAGGAGTAACATGCCTGGATACACAAGATGATCCACCGAGAGATGGTCCGCTTGTGCACCGCTTTTCCCTTCTTAGTGCTCACGTAACCAACAAAGAGTTGGTCATCCACCCGGAACTGGCGTGTGCGATCCAAGTAGAATGAAAGCGCACGTTTTGGGTCCAGACGGTGGAGCCGCTCTTCCTCTTTAGAGGGATGCGGTGGCGGAAAGAAGGTGGGCAAGGTGATAGACTGCCCGATATGGAAGGCCGTGACAACCTTGGGCAGGAAAGTTGGCTTAGTACGCAACACAACCTTGTCCGGATGGACAGAAAGGAAAGGGGGTGTACATGAAAGAGCCTGGAGCTCACTCACTCTCCTGGCAGAGGTGATGGCAACCAGGAAAGCAGTCTTCAAAGTTAGAAGACGGAGAGGACAGTTGTGAAGTGGCTCAAAGGGAGCGCTCATCAGAAACGCAAGAACAAGGTTCAAGTCCCACTGAGGCATAACAAACGGAACAGGAGGGAACGTGTGTGTGATGCTCTTCAGAAATCGATTTACAATAGGGGACTTGAACAAAGAAGGTTGATCAGGCAGCCTTAGAAATGCTAAAAGGGCAGAAAGGTAGCCCTTGATAGTGCCCAGAGCAGAGCCCTGCTGGGCAAGAGAAAGAAGGAAGAGAAGAACCTCAGAAAGAGGGGCAGCAAGAGGATCCACAGCCTTTGCTGTGCACCATGCCACAAATCTGTTCCACCTGCAGGCGTATACCTACTTTGTGGAGGGACGCCTGGCTGCCAGAATGACATTACAGACTTCAGGAGGCAAGTCAAATGGCCTCAACTGTCGCCGCTCAATCTCCAAGCATGGAGGTGGAGACTGGACAGGTTCGGGTGGAGGACCGTCCCCTGCTGCTGCGACAGAAGGTCCTCCTTAAGAGGCAGACGAACCGGGGGATCGAGGGATATACTAAGTAGCTCTGGATACCAGTACCTTCGTGCCCAGTCCGGAGCCACAAGGATGACTTGTGCCCAGTCGCGCTTGATCTTCTTCAGCACTCTGGGCAGAAGTGGTATGGGCGGAAAGGCGTACAACAGACCGCAACTCCACACGCGACGAAAAGCATCGCCGAGCGAGTGCCGCCTTGGAAATTCCAACGCGCAGAAGTGATGACATTGCGCGTTCTCTTCGGTGGCGAATAGATCTAACTAAGGCTCTCCCCATCGCTGAAAGAGGCCTTGCGCCACGTCCAAGTTCAGACGCCATTCGTGATCCATCATGCACCGACGGCTGAGTTCGTCCGCCCTGGCGTTCAGAGAACCTGCCAGGTGTTGAACCACCAGGGTCACGCCCTGATGTTCCAGCCACTACCAGAGGCGCAAAGCCTCCTGGCAAAGGGTCCACGACCCCACCCCGCCCCGTTTGTTGCAGTACCACATGGCGGTGGTGTTGTCCGTGAACACCTGCACTACACTCCCTCGGACAGAGGGGAGGAATGCCTTCAGTGCTAGACGAATCGTCCGCAGCGCCAAAAGGTTGATATGGAGCTGGGACTCCGCCGGAGACCAGAGGCCTCTGATCTCCGCCTCTCCCATGTGGCCTCCCCAGCCCTGGAGGGACGCGTCCGTCACAACTACGTGCTCTGGTTGGGGAAGGGAGAGGGATCTGCCGCTGACCCAATCGCGGTCCGTGACCCACCACTACAGCTGTCTTGCAGTGCCCTCCGAGATCAGGACATGGTCGGAAAGGTTGCCCTGATGCTGGGCCCACTGAAACTTCAGGTCCCACTGCAGAGCCCGCATCCGCCACCGAGCGTGATGCACCAGAAGGATGCAGGAGGCCATCAGCCCCAGAAGCCGCAGCGTCAACCTGACCGAGACCCGGGATAAAGGCCGAAAGAGTGGAATCAGAGCCTGAATATCCCGGACCCGCTGTTCGGGAGGATAAACCCGAAACTGCGCCGAGTCGAGAACCGCTCTGATGAAGAGGAGCTTCGGAGAGGGGCACAGGTGTGACTTCGGCACATTGATGGAGAACCCCAGCTGATGCAGGAGGTCTGCCGTCGTCTGGAGGTGGCTGACGACTGTCTGGGGCGAGCCCGCCTTCAACAACCAGTCGTCGAGGTAGGGGAAGACTGAAACCCCTAACCTGCGCAGATGAGTTGCTACCACGGCCATCACCTTTGTGAACACCCGTGGGGCGCTGGTAAGGCCGAAGGGGAGCACGTTAAACTGAAAGTGCTCGTGGCCAACCGTAAACCGCAGGTAGCGCCGGTGGGCCGGCAGGACGGGGATGTGGAAATAAGCGTCCTGCAAGTCCAACGCTACCATCCAGTCTTCTGGGTCCAGGGCAGCTAGGACCTGAGCCAGTGTCAGCATTTTGAACTTCTCCTTCCGGAGGAAGCCGTTGACGTTCCGGAGGTCCAATATAGGGCGTAGGCCCCCTTTGCCCTTCTTGGGTACCAGAAAGTAGTGGGAGTAACAACCACACCCTACTTCTGGCCCAGGAACGCGCTCAATGCTCGATGGCCCCCTTGGTCAAGAGGGTCGTAACTTCCTCCTGCAGAAGTCGCAAATGATCCCCGATACTCAGTGGTATAGCGGTGGCATGGCTGGAGGGGTTGTCTCGAAGGGGAGGGAGTAGCCCCTTCGGACGATTTGCAGCACCCACCTGTCCGAAGTGGCAGTGTGCCAGTGGAGGAGGTGATGGCGAACCCTGCCCCCCACTAGCGACACATGGGCCTGAAAGTACGCGCTAGGAGGGCTTTGAGACGGATGCCGCGGGGGAAGGTGTGGACTGACCTCGCCGTTGACCCCGACCGCCGCCACGGCATTTTCCACGGCCGCCACCGCGTTGGGTATTACCTTGCGGCGCGTGGCTGGCAGCACGTGTGGCAACACCCCTTCCGTGGCCACGAAAGGAGTGAAAGGCAGCCGATTGCTGGCGCGGGGCCGAGAGGGCCAAGGACTTGGCCGTAGCCCTGGAGTCCTAAAAGCGCTCAAGAGCATGGTCTGCCTTGTCGCCAAAAAGGCGGCGGCCATCAAACGGCATGTCCATCAGTGTATTGTGGACATCAGCCGAGAAGTTGGCAGATCTTAACCAGGCGTGGCGACGAATCGCCACTGCCGTTGCCATCGCTCTGCCCAGTGAATCGGTGGTATCCAGTCCACACCGAATTGAATAACGTGCCGCATCTCGGCCCTCCACAAGGGCTTGGCAGAGTTTAGCCCGTACCTCCAATGCGCATTCTGGCAGCACGTCCGCGACCGTGTCCCACAGGGAGTGGGTGTAGCGGCCCAAGAGGCATGCGGTGTTGGAAGACCGCAGTCCCAAACTTAGGGAGGAGAATACCTTCTTGCCGCATTGCTCATACCTCTTGGATTCCCTGTCAGGCGGAGCCGACGGGAATGCAGTCTGGGAATTAGAGGACTGGATCACAAGGCTCTCAGGGTTGGGGTGGGTGGACAGGAAACAAGGGTCGCCCGGGCCGGGCGGTGGCGTCTGGCCACGTTCCTATCTACAGGCGAACCTGTAGCGGGCCTGGACCAAGTGCCCAAAAGAACGTCAGTCAAGGCCTCATTAAATGGCAGCAGAGGCTCGGCCGAGCTTGACTGCGGTTTAAAGACCTCAGTGAGGAGGTTAGTCCTCAAGGCCGCGACGGGGAGTTCAAGGCCCAAGGCCTGGGCCGCCCGCGTCAGCACCACCCTATAGGCAGCTCCCTCCTCCGTAGCCAAGGTAGGAGGGGAGACAAAGCCAGTGTCTGGTGATGTGTCCAGACCACTGGCATCCCCAAGTTCATCTGTTCAGTCCTCCTGGGACAGACACTCTCGTGTCAGAGGGTCCTCAGACCCCTCCCAATCCCCCTCATCACCCATCTCCTGGTACCCAGGGGTGTCAAATGATGGGGCCGGCTCATGAAAGATAAACTCTCCGAACGGCGTCTGAAGCGGCGCCGCACCGGTGCCGGTTCGAGGAAGGCCTCGGGACGGTGCCGCACAAAGATGGCGCCGGGGGTGACACCTGAGGGACCGGCGCCGGGGAGGTCGTGAGGTCCACCGGCGACGACCCGGATCCAGAACCGGATCCAGTGGGGCCCTACGGCGCCGGGCCCGAAGACGCCGGCAGCGCCGAGTCCGAAGCACTCGGCGGCGTCGGGGCCAGAGCCCCCGACCCGCTAGGGCCCCCAGATGGTTCCGCTGGGCCCGAAGGCGCCGCGGAGCCCGCCGGGGGAGTGAGGGACCTCATGGCCATGAGGAACCGCTCGATCTACTCCTGCGTCGCGTGCGGCCCAGGGACCGGAGGGTATGGGGCCGGACACGCGCCTGCGACTCCGATGGAGCCGCATGGGCGGTGTCACCTGAACCCCCGGCCGCGTCGCGCGAGAGTCGGGGGGGAGTCGGAAGAGCAATGACGTCTCTTTGACTTCTTGTGCTTACCTGACGACTTCGACCCAGAGGAGTGATGTCGACTCCCGGAGCTATGGCGGCTCCGCTCCCGCGACCGGTCCCTCGACCTCCGTTCGGACCGGGACCTCTCTTGGCGCGGGGCCGACTGCCGGAGTTCGAGTCGCTTGCGGGACCGCTCCCGCCTAGCTTTTGATGTCAGGGCCCGGCAGTCGGAACAGATCTTATCGTCGTGGTCGACGCTGAGACAGTGGAGACACCGACGGTGAGGGTCCGTGACCGACATCAGTCGGTCGCAATCCTCACAGTGCTTGAAACCTGGCATCCCTACCGGCACTGTTCGGAGTCGAAGACTCGAAAAGAACGATCAAAAGAGATCAAAAAAGTTTAGTCAAAAAAAACTAAGGTACCACTTTTTCCGGATCTGCGCTGCTGGTGCGGAAAAAAGAAGAACTGACGTCAGCACGCGGAGGCGGCGTCTAAGTACTCAGACGACGTCATCGCGGCGCCCACGATGCCGACGACGGACGCAGAGCCGCAGACGACGCCTACCGACACGCATGGGTACTGCTACGCAAAAAAATTCCGGATCCAGTCTGACGCCTGGGGATATTCTAAGGTAAGGAATCTATCACTAACGTGTCTCTTTCAGATACAAGCTTCCGAGGACCGGTTTCTGGCATTTCAGCCGTCTTCAGCCCGGCTTGCTTGAATCCAGTGGCAAAGTGAGCAAGGGACTCACGTCTGAGCATACCCTGCCAACTTATGGCGAACATAGTGGTACAAAAGGGGGTCTAGATGGACGGAGCATCTGAACCAAACAAACACTCACACCCAGTCAACAGATCTGGGTTGAATCCATCACCGTTCTTTAGCCCACTCTGCCACCCCAGTTCAGACATGGCCATATGCAAATCAGTCTGACCCTGTGCCTCATGGGAACAGTCCAGCCCGAACTGCCAAGCTATGCCTTCCCTGGACCGGAAACAAGCTTCCGAGGACCGGTTTCTGGCATTTCAGCCGTCTTCAGCCCGGCTGGCTTGAATCCAGGGTCAGACTGATTTGCATATGGCCATGTATGAACTGGGGTGGCAGAGTGGGCTAAAGAACGGTGATGGATTAAACACAGATCTCTTGACTGAGTGCGAGTGTTTGATTGGATCAGATACTCCGTCCATCACCACCCCCTTTTGTACCGCTTTGTTCGCCATATGTTGGCAGGGTATGCTCAGACGTGAGTCCCTTGCTCACTTTGCCACTGGATTCAAGCCAGCCTGGCTGAAGGCGGCTGTAATGCCCGAAACCGGTCCTAGGATGCTTGTTTCCGGTCCAGGGAAAGCATGGCTTGGCAGTTCGGGCTGGACTGTTCCCATGAGGCACAGGGTCAGACTGATTTGCATATGGCCATGTCTGAACTGGGGTGGCAGAGTGGGCTAAAGAACGGTGACGGATTAAACCCAGATCTCTTGACTGAGTGTGAGTGTTTGATTGGATCAGATGCTCCGTCCATCACCACCCCCTTTTGTACCGCTTTGTTCGCCATATGTTGGCAGGGTATGCTCAGACGTGAGTCCCTTGCTCACTTTGCCACTGGATTCAAGCACGCCTGGCTGAAGACGGCTGTAATGCCAGAAACCGGTCCTAGGAAGCTTGTTTCCGGTCCAGGGAAAGCATGGCTTGGCAGTTCGGGCTGGACTGTTCCCATGAGGCACAGGGTCAGACCCATTTGCATATGACCATGTCTGAACTGAGGTGGCAGAGTGGGCTAAAGTACGGTGACGGATTAAACCCAGATCTCTTGACTGAGTGTGAGTGTTTGATTGGATCAGATGCTCCGTCCATCTCCACCCCCTTTTGTACCGCTTTGTTCGCCATATGTTGGCAGGGTATGCTCAGACGTGAGTCCCTTGCTCACTTTGCCACTGGATTCAAGCAAGCCTGGCTGAAGACGGCTGTAATGCCAGAAACCGGTCCTAGGAAGCTTGTTTCCGGTCCAGGGAAAGCATGCCTTGGCAGTTCGGGCTGGACTGTTCCCATGAGGCACAGGGTCAGACTGATTTGCATATGGCCATGTCTGAACTGGGGTGGCAGAGTGGGCTAAAGAACGGTGATGGATTAAACCCAGATCTCTTGACTGAGTGTGAGTGTTTGATTGGATCAGATGCTCCGTCCATCACCACCCCCTTTTGTTAGACAATTTTAAGGCATCCAACCTACTATGGCTTGCATACAGTCATGGAAGCAAGCCCCAGCCTCCTTTTCACAACCGTTTTTGATGGATAGAACGATCTGTGTATCTTCAGCGTATGAGGTTAACTGGAAACCAAAAGATCTAATCAATGCAGCTAACGGTATCACATAAATGTTAAAAAGGGTGGGGCTCAGCGAGGACCCTTGAGGGACCCCACATGGGAGGCTAAACGGCCTTGATTTATGGTTATCCAGGTCGACAGTTTGGGTTCTATCGGCTATGAAAGATTGAAGGAGTTTCCAAGCAACCCCACAAACCCCAACCCCAGACAACCGATCTATCAACACCCTATGATGGACCGTGTCGAAAGCTGCTGACAAATCCACCATTATCAAAACAGCCTTCCCACCACAGTCAAGCGCCTCCCTAATCTCTTCACATGATTTAATTAGAGCAAGTTCCATACTGTGATTCGCTCTAAAGCCATATTGAGTCTTGTCATAAATGTTGTTATTGCAGTAGGAGCTAAGTTGAATGTTCATAGCTTTTTCTATAATTTTGCGGGTAATGGAAGCAGAGAAATAGGCCGATAGCTGCCAGGATCAAGAGGGTCTAAGGTGGGCTTTTTTTAAAAGAGGAAGAATACATGCCTTTTTCCAATCGATCAGAAAAGTCCAAGTAGAAAAAATGTTGTTAATCAGTGGGCTTAAAACGGAACAGATGATTTCCGGAAGCAATTTAAGTATTGAAACTGGGCACGGATCAATGGGGGAGCCTGATCGAACAGAACTAAGGAGTTTAACAGTTTCTTCCAGCTTAAGAGGTAACAACTGGTCAAAGACTAGTCCGGAATCTGTTTTTGTTTTTGGTGAGCAGAGGACCAATGAGGGGAGAGGGGAGGGACTTCTGAAAGAAGTGCAGGAGGCAGTGTGGGAGCGGGGCAGACGGGCGAAATGGAGAGCGGATACCAACGAGGGAAAGGCAGGACAGATGGACGCGAGTGAAACAAGGGGGTCGGGCATCAGAATGGTGAATGGATAACAAATACCAGCAAGGGGAGAGTGCAAACGGGGGGATGGTTCACCGATGCTAGTGAGCAGGAGAGGACGGGGTGCAGAGGAGAGCAGGGACTCGTGAGGGGAGAGTAGATAGGTGGATGAAAGGGGGAGTGAGCAGGGACCACGTGCCAGTCAGTAGACTGACTGGCACGAACCAGCAAGGGGGCTAGGGTCTGAAGTGTTTAAAGAGAGTAGGTGCCATTGATGGAGAGGCGACAGGCGGGAGGCAGAGCAGGGATATGAGTGGAAAGTGGTCGACTGGTGAAAGGAGAGGACAAACTAGTAGGGCAGATGATTGAAAGAGATGAGGGACTAATAGGAGAGAGGGAGGGGCAGATGGATAAAAGGAGATCAGAGACTAATGAGCAAGAGATAGAATTTGGACTGATAAAAAGGACAGCAGGAAGAGACAGGGGAGTTAGAATATGGGTGAAATGGGGAGCAGATACTAATGAGGGAGAGGGAACGGGTGAAGAGTAAAGAAGAGGCAAATCTGTGAGGCTGCGACTGATAGTTACTGAAGAAATAGAGCCGAGAGATGGGCAAGAGGTTAAAAGGAAGAGCCGGGAGTTGTGCCCAGGAGGGGACCGGCTGATTTAAAGACAGCAATGACCAAAGGTGGTGGAAGAAGGATGAAACTGAGAGCAGTGACTATTGAGGGAGGGGTAACAGGCAGGTGTAAAGGACAGCGGGGATGAAAAGAGGAGCCTGGACTACTGGGGAGAGACGGGTGAAAAGGTGGCTGGCCCTGCTGCGAAATGGCCGCTTACTGAGCGTGCTCCGCCGGCCGGGAAGAAATCCTGTATAAATCCTGCTTATGGCAATGCAGTAGCGGTGAAATCAGGGTGTCCCGGACTGAGGAATTAATGGTGCCTGTATCGATACTTGATTTACCACACCCGGAACGTTGCAGCTGAAATTATGGCCAAGTTACATGTGAGGCGGTTGAGGCGCGGAGACTAGAGCTGGGAGCATATCGGCCTGACGTACTACTCGAGCCCGGGGCTGTAAAGGCCCGATGTACCAGAAGGTGCGGGGTATAGACGGGCGGTGGCGAGGCGGCGCTTGAGAGGAGGCGCTGTGAGGTGGCCCCGAGCGAATACAGGCAAGACGCCTAGAGCCCGGAGGGACATTGTAATGCTGGGAGAAAGTAGGCAGCGGGGTGCGGGCGGCGCCGTATGAGATGACGCCTCCGAACTCCGCCATATTGATGACATGAGCAGACGGCAGCGCTTGTACCGCACTAGCGCAAGTTGTACAGAAGGACCCCCCTGGGCTCTGGAAATCCTTTACCCGCTGCGATGCTGCGACACTCACGCTGATGGTAATAGAGCTGCGGTGTTGGGACTACAGAGGCCCGATAGGGTGTCGCGTGCGAGCCTTCTGGGGGCGGCTGGTCCGTGTTGGGATCCGCCGGTCTCCTGAGGGTCCGAAAACGCGGCGCTGAGAGGCAGCTGTTGGTGGTGGCACCGTGGGCACTCCTTAGCAAGAAACAGGAGCGTGACATGTGCCCTACTTTTAGAACTGCACGGAGGGGAGCTGAATCTCGAGCACGCTGCCACGATGTGGATGCCCATAAAGTTTGCATGGACTGCCTGACTGGGTGGATTCACAGACGGTGCGGTGAAGAAAGTGGGGGCAGGTCCAGGAAGTGGGAACAAGACTCTGAGAGCCGGGACAATTGTGGATTGGTAGCAGGCTGTGAATAACTGCTGCACTATATTGATGCTCCATGGTTCAACTCAGCAGGGGTGACCGGGCTGTGACCACTTGGTGAGTGTGTGGCGCCTCTCCCTGTACGTGATTGGGCCTAACACCTAATACATTGTGGAGATTTAGCGAAGGAATGCCACCTGGGAATGCGGTTGCGCGCCAGATGAGGCACACTTGGTTCAGCTTCAGAGCTTCATGGATAGTATCTGGATCAACCTGTGAGCACGACACATTCGGCGGTGCACTCTTTGGTGAGGTGAGAAGTGTTCAGCTGACGTGCGACCAGACTGGTGAGCCGTAGTGCATATAAAACATATTGCTTACCAACGACGACATGGGCAAGTCAGATGTTAAGCAACCCAAGATCAATTTTGAGGGCAAGCGCTCCAACAGACACACTGATCAAGATCCAGATGCGCTGAGCGCTGCGAGTCAGAGATGGAAATCAGAAGATCATGGGGAGGACCTTAGGTCACTAATGCTGCAGATGCGCTCCAGCTTGCGTAAAATTGACACAAAACTAGATGCTTTGACCACGCAACTAGACTCTGTTAAAAGCCAAGTGGGCACGCACAAGACTAGGCTGGACGGTCTGGAAAACAGGCACACTGAGTTCCATGAGTTTCAAACTGAAACAAAAGAGCAGCTACTGCAAATGGATAAGCTATTGGGCGTCATCAGAACAAAGAATGATGATTTGGAGGCGCGGTCTAGAAGAAACAACCTCCGAATTACTGGCATTCCAGAGACAACCGCTATCTCTAAAATGGAAGTGTTTGTGACGGACCTCCTACATGAACTATTCGATCCTCATCTGTCCCCGGTGTTCGTGATCAAACGGGCACACAGATCATTGGGCCCAAAACCACCCTAGGGCGGGACACCGAGACCGATACTGGCCAAGCTGCTAAATTATCAAGACAGAGACCTTATTCTGTGCTTGGCGAGGAAAAAAGGACAAATAAACCATAAAGGGAATAACATATCATTCTATCCGGATTTCACTCCAACGGTGCGGGCGGCGCATAGGGAATTTCTCCCAGCTAAACGTATTCTTATGCAGGCGAATATCCCCTACTCCAAAGAGCTTTTGGGCCCAGCTCCTAAGCGGGTGCCCCCGCACAGCTGCGGATCTTCGTGAGGGTGCCGCTCTGGTCATCCATACCGCTGACGAGTGGGAGCTGTCTGACATCAGCGCATCTGTCCGGGGCGGAGGGCCCGACTGTCAATGACTGTGCCATGCATCTAGTACTGAGGGTAGGGGGAGTCCCAGCCGACCATTGAGGCCCCCCCTTTGGTGCCCCTGCGACTGCCAGAGGACATATCCTGAGGAACTGCTCCCTTGACGAAAGGAAGTCGATGCTGCTGCCGACTGGGGACCGCGAACTCTGCGAGGGCTGGGCGCAGGGACCTGTGACACCACTGAGCCCCTCTCAGCACCCCGCCCGAGTGGGCCTCTCCATGCGCCTCCCTGCCGCGTGGATATTGGGACTGCTGGAATGAGTGAGCCGCCGGGGAGGTGCTGGCTGAAAGAGACCTGCGAGTCTGGGCATATTTCCACCACTTTCCAATGGCACTCAGTGATGGCCTACCGGCTCTGGGGTTGCTATCCCCGGCACCCGGCCTGTATCACAGAACTGTTGTGCCCTCGGGTCCTGAGAGGACATTGGGCGATAGCATAGTGGTCTCCCTTTAGCATTCTCCTCAAGAACAATACGACACCATGGCATCAGCTTGTGCGAAACGGAAGAAGACCCTAAAGGACTTGCTGCTGAAACAGTCATCTGGCTCTGACGCAGCGAACGCAGCACCCCGAGACTCGGGACACACAGAACAATTAGACGGACCTGCTACGAAAGCTTTTTTGATGGAGCTATTCTCCGCCATCAAGGAGGGCATATTGGAGCTGAAGGGCCAACTCTCTGCTGATCTCAAGGAGGTGCGGCGAGCCATAGATGAAGTTGGAAAACGGGTGGCCATCCTGGAAGAGCACAAGCTGAGCCAGGAAGATGACCTGCACCAGCTACAACAGAAAGTACTCCGGCTGCGGGATCCTAAGATGGACCTCCAGGCCCACGCAGAGGGTCTAGAGAACTGCTCACGAAGGAACAATATCCGTATCCGAGCGATCCCGGGGAGAGCAGAGTGGGAGGACCTTCAAGCCTATGTCCTATCTCTCTTTTGGCAGGTGTGTGAGAAAGTGGCTCTATATATACTGGACTAGAAGGAAGTACAGTGTGCATAGAGTCCACCAACCCCAGAGGTATAACAGCGGTTAAAGTCAGAGCTGACCTTACTCTCCAAAGTGGTAGCTTGGTCGAGCAGTAAGGCAGTACCAGAGGACAGTGTAAAGCATTTGATGTACACACTCAGTCAGCAAAAGGTTTCACACACTCAAGGACTGAACTCCAGGCCAATTGTTTGTATATCCAAAGATATGGTTGTTGAGACCCTCCGGGTGAGTAGTGCGCTATACAATGCTATGATTGATTGATTGATTGATTTTTAGAACCAACAGTTATAAAAATATACTTTTCAAGTTACGAGTACTCTCGTAAATACTTTGCAGAGGAGCAATACGTTTGTACACACAATAATCACAGGTTAGCTAATAAGAAATACAGTTCTGAAACACACTCTAGCATTGAGCTCAATGGGTTTTCATAGGAAAGTACAGTTGATTACTTTATGGCTAACTTTGGTAGTTCCAGGACTAGATCTTGGATTCAGTCCTGGGCTCTAAGCTGAAACTAGATTAGCAAAAACGTTTTAGTTACAGTGATGATTTTTCTTGAATATAAAGCTGTTTTAAAAGTTCACACTTAGAAACTTTTCGAGGTGATTCTCACAATGTTATTCAATGGGAGGAAATTCAGGTTACAGGTAAAGTACGATTGTGTTACTTTTGTAACCCAGCACTAGTCTCCTAGGGCCAGCACTGGGGGCTTAACTCAAAACAGGTAGGTAATTGCGTTTCAGTATTTCGTACGATTTTTAAAGAATATTTGCAGTTTTCAAAAGTAGACATTTCATAGAAAAGCAGACAATGGGTTCCTATGGAGAAAATACAGGTTACTAGTAAACCCACTAGGGATTACTTTTGTGGGTCAGTACTGGGCTGAAAGGTACAGTACTGGCTTCTCTCCTGATCACAGGTGAGTATTTTCGAATTCGGACTTTGGCTGATTTTATAGGAATATTTTCAGTTTTCAAAACTTCACACTTGGAAAATGTTTGAGTCAAAAATGGGTCATTGTTATCCAATGGCAGGTAAGTGAATTACCAGTTTCCAGGTGAGTACTTGGTCGTTGAAGTTAGGGTTCTGGGCATAAACTCAGGGGTCCCCCAGGGTCAGGTGAGTACAGTTAGTTCAGTCCCAGCGGCGCAGGGGCGGCCGGGTGTAGAGGTAGGTAAGCTCAATGTTATCCAATGAGGGAAAGGGGGCCTTCGGTTGGTGGCTGCTGGCGAGCAGGCCACGCGGCTCTGGGAGCTGGGCTCCTGGTCACTTGCTCAGGGCAAGAGGGGAAGTAGGATACAGGAAAGAGGTCACAGCCAGCGGCACTCGGGCGGCTGAGTGCAGGGTGCTTTTGAGCCATCGGGCGCTCAATGTTATCCAATGAGGATCTTGAAAAAGGAACAAAGGCTGCAGGCTCGGGGACGGTGACTCTCCAGGGGCGACCAGCACTTCGAGAGGTAAGTTGGGATGATGGAGCACAGGTAGGTACCCCAAAGGGTGGCACAGGGGTCCGCGGGGGGCCGGGTGCAGGGGTGTCTTTGCGGGTCAGAAAAGCTTACCTTCGGCTGGTCGCGGTTGGGGTGGTCCCTGGTTCTCAGTCTGCAGGCGTCTCCTGGTTCATCGAGGAGGGTCTTTGGGCACTGGACTTCGGGTCCCAGTCGCCGGGGGGACGTCCTCATGGTCTTGGTTCAGGTTGGCCCAGTCTGGGCTCGCTGGTGCAGAGTGGGTTGGTCCGGAGCTTCCTGGTGGGCACCAGGTGCGTTGTTGCAGCAGAGCCTTTGCTAATGGGACTCCCAATCGTCGAGAGGGTCAAGGCAAGCAGGTCCTCTGGGTGTCCCAAGGTTGCTGTCCGCGGAGGTCGCCGGGATTAAGCAGGAGCAGGTTCCAGGATCAACAGGCCGGTAGGGCTGGGGCCAAGTCAGTTGTTGTCCTGTTGTTAGCAGCTGCACGGCGGGTCTTCTTCTTGATCTTCTTTCTTCTTTTTGATATCGGGATCTGAGGAAGGAAGATTCAGGGAGCCCCAAAATACTAAATGTAGGGGCATTGCAGGTAGGGCAAGGGCAGGGACCAATGGGTCTCTGTCCTGGGGTGAGTACAGGAGAGGTGTTGGCGGGCTCATTTTGATCCTAAGGAGAGAGATATCCACAAACGCCTCCTTAAAGAATATAAACTGGCCATAATTGAGGAAAAGAAGGCTCACTTTGTCAATCTGACAGCCTCCCTCAACTCTCCCAGAGATATGTTTAAGATTGTTGATTCCCTTTCCACTCCTCAGATATCGGACCATTTAGTGGGCTCTCAGGAGCTCTGTGATAAGATTTCCACCTTCTTTCATACTAAAATAGTCGATATTTACACATTACTTCAATCATTTAATGTTAATATGCCTGCACCCCCTTCTATTGCCCCTGTTTTTCCTGACCCTGGGCCGAATGATTCTTGCCCCAGTTTCCTAAACTTCCCTCCTCTTACCCTGGAAAGGATTAACCTGCTTCTCGATAAACCAAATCGGGCTCCCCTCTGGATCCCTGCCCCCTTAAGATACTCAAGAAGTGTAGGGAGGTGTTGATTCCTCCTCTTTTAGAGGTTATGAACCTATCAATCTTGGAAGGAACTTTCCCACTATCCTGGAAATTGGCGGTGGTTAAACCTCTCCTTAAAAAGCCCTCGTTGGACCCTGAGGTGATGAAGAACTTCCGCCCCATATCTTTGCTACCCGCACCAGCAAAGATTTTGGAGTCACATCTCAACTTCCACCTAAGTTCCTTCTTGGATGAATCCAGCTTGCTCACAGCACCGAGTCCATCCTTACGGTGGTCATTAACAACATCTGTTCGAATGTCAACATGGGCCAGACTACTCTCTTGGTCCTGCTCGACCTTACGGCAGCCTTCGACACCTTGTCTCCCTCTGTTCTGGTCACTCGTCTCAGGGAGATTGGTGTCGGAGGCGCAGCTCTGAGCCTTTTGACCTCCTTTCTCAATCAAAGAGAACAGAGGGTGAAGGTGGGTGAATTCCTTTCCTCTTCCAAACCTGTACAGTGTAGGGTCCCCCAGGGATCTTCCCTGAGCCCCACTCTTTTTAACATTTACGTGGCCCCACTCGCCAGGTTAGTAAGATCTTTTGGGTTGGAGGTACTGTCATACGCCGACGACACCCAGATTATGGTCTCCCTCGCTCACTTGGTGAGTTCCTCCGCTCTTAACTTCAGGAACTGTACAGATGCTGTCTCCCAATGGATGATCCAGAATTCCTTGAAGCTAAACGGAGAGAAGACAGTAGTTCTGATCTTTGGGGGCGACCAGTATATCTGGTCGAGTAATTGGTGGCCTTCTTCCCTTGGGCCTTGTCCACTTTCCTCTCAATCTGCCAGGAACCTGGGTGTGCTGATAGACACCTCGCTAGCTTTCGATCGTCAGGTCAGTAGGACCGTCTCTACCTGCTGTGGTATTATTAGGATTTTGAGAAAGATTGCTCATTATCTCTCTCCTGAAGCTCGGAAGCAAGTCACTGTTGCTCTCGTCTCTTCGAGACTTGATTATTGCAATGCACTTTACTCAGGCATAAATAAGAACCTCATTCAGAGCTTACAGATTGTTCAAAATGCGGCGGCTAGAATGGTTCTTAATCTTCCTAGACTCTCCTCAGCCTCTTCAGCCAGAAAGATCCTACACTGGCTTCCCATCCAGTCCAGGATCTCGTTCAAGATCCTGTGCCTTGCCCATAGGGCTCTGTATGGGTCAGGTTCCGAGGGCATTAGGTCCCTCTTACATGCCTACTCTCCCTGTAGAACTCTCCGTTCTTCCAGTAAAAATCTTCTGGCAATCCCTCGATTTCACAAAGTGAGGTGGGGAGGGAGAGCCTTCTCTTCCTTGGCGCCCAGGTTGTGGAAAACTCTTCCCCACTGATTTGGCCGGACAACCCTCTATTATGCTCTTTCACAAAGAACTTAAAACCTGGCTCTTTGTAGAGGCATGCCCGTAATCCTGCTCTAGAAAATTTACAAGCTGTCCGATCTTTCTGGCGCCTTGATGCCCCTGGGCTAAGTTGCGCATTATAAGACTCCATTCATTCATTCATTCATTCAGTACACCCCCTATCCTGCTACTCTCCTGTGGGAGGGGGGCAGGAGCCTAGCTGGGATTGGGCAGGACTCCCCATCTACAAGGTGGCCGGAGCCCGGGGTCGTGCTTCACCTCGCCTCCTCCACCTGAGGGGTGGAGTTGGTACAGGTTGGCACACCCCCCCTTCCTGACATAGTTTTTCCCGCCAGTCTTCCCGCCAGAGTGGGGGTAGGACTGGTGGGGGGCTGGTTGCTGGCTACAGCAAATGGTCTGGAGAAGCTCTCAGAGGCGGTATGCCTTTGAAGCTTCTCCCTGTCCATCCTGGGGGAGGAGACCTATCACCTCGCCCAGGATGTGCTTTGTTGCAGACCCAGGAGAGCGGGGGGCTCTCCACCCAGGGGTCCAACAACATGTCTGCTGTGTGGCAGCCTCTGCAGCCACTCAGCCCAGACGTGGATTGTAGATTCGGGTTTTTGGAGGACATCTCTAAGATGCCCTCTCGTGCATTTTACATTAAATCCCACACTGGCATCAATGCGGGTTTAATGTGCTGAGAAGTTTGGTACCAAACTTGTCAGTCTTCAGTGAAGCCATTATGGT
This sequence comes from Lissotriton helveticus, assembly GCF_964261635.1. Lineage (NCBI taxonomy): Eukaryota > Metazoa > Chordata > Amphibia > Caudata > Salamandridae > Lissotriton > Lissotriton helveticus. The sequence goes on from NC_136057.1 coordinate 173,205,412, forward strand.
GCTGTGGAGTTCGTTAATGAGAACCTCCCAGCACCATATACTCTTAAATGGCAACACTGCACTTACAGTGCCCAGGAATGGCCCTGAGTACTGTAGGGGCACAGGGCTCATGCACCTGGGCCCTCACCTCTGGCATAGGGCACCCAGCTAGAGGGGTGACTGAAGTATACCAGGGCAGTGGGTTCTGTGGGCATGGCACACAGGGGGATGTATGACGTTACAACGCATACTTTTACCAAGCCTACCATTACCACGCATTTTTTACAACGCAGGATCCATTACAACGCATACCATTACAACGCATGTATTTACAACGCAGGTACCTTTACAACGCATACCATTACAACGTAAGTATTGGTAAGTATATAATATTTTTTAAAATGTAATTTAATTAAAATTAATATAATGTAATTTAATTAAAATTAATATAATGTAATTTAATTTAATTTAATTTAATTAAATTAATGTAATTTAATTTAATTTAATCAATTTAATTTAATGTAATTTAAATTTAATTATATTTACTTTTTACCCTGTACCCCTCTACCCAAAAACCCCAAACTGACCCTGAGCCCTAAAAATACCCCTTTACCCAAAAACCCAAAACTGACCCTAAACCCTAAAAATACCCCTTTACCCAAAAACCCAAAACTGACCCTGAACCCTAAAAATACCCCTTTACCCAAAAAACCCAAAACTGACCCTAAACCCTAAAAATACCCCTTTACCCAAAAACCCAAAACTGACCCTGAACCCTAAAAATACCCCTGTACCCCAAAAACCCAAAACTAACCCTGAACCCTAAAAATACCCCTTTACCCAAAAACTGAAAACTGACCCTGAACCCTAAAAATACCCCTTTACCCAAAAACTGAAAACTGACCCTGAACCCTAAAACTACCCCTTTACCCAAAAACTGAAAACTGACCCTGAACCCTAAAAATACCCCGTTACCCAAAAACTGAAAACTGACCCTGAACCCTAAAAATACCCTTTTACCCAAAAACTGAAAACTGACCCTGAACCCTAAAAATACCCCTTTACCCAAAAACTGAAAACTGACCCTGAACCCTAAAAATACCCTTTTACCCAAAAACTGAAAACTGACCCTGAACCCTAAAAATACCCCTTTACCCAAAAACTGAAAACTGACCCTGAACCCTAAAAATACCCCTTTACACAAAAACTGAAAACTGACCCTGAACCTTAAAAATACCCCTTTACCCAAAAACCCAAATAATATTTTTAATAAAATAATATACTTACCAATACTTACGTTGTAATGGTATGCGTTGTAAAAGTACCTGCGTTGTAAATACATGCGTGGTAATGGTATGCGTTGTAATGGATCCTGCGTTGTAAAAAATGCGTGGTAATGGTAGGTCGTGGTAAAAGTTGCGTTGTAAAGGTTGTATACCCACACAGGGATGTGTGCCATGTCGACTCTTGCTTTAGTTTTGTACTTAGCCACTCAGTGTCACAAAATAAACAGATTAACCCCTTCCATGCTGGGCGGATTCTGCTCCTGTGCTGAAGATTTCAGCGCGGGTGCGGTCATAACGGCCCCCAGCCGTCATCAGCACACGAGCACTGTAGTGCATGACGGCTGGGGGCCGTCATCAGCATGGAAGGGGTTAAGGCACTAACCTGGCCAGACGCAGTACAGCAGGAGCGATGACTAGTGGTGTGTTTTCGTCCTTCCCTATGGATGGAATACGTGCGTGTATGGTAGCACAACACAACATATGCCAAACCCGGGGAAAGGGAAAAAAGGGATAAACGAAACAAAAAGGTATCTTCACTGGAGCCCAAAGAAAACCTGGCGACGAGTTGGGTGGATCACCCTCCTGAATGTAGCCTGTGCTTCCTACATGGGTATATAAACAAGAAACACATAAGGCACCCTCCCTATCTCTGCCTGACTTATCAATGTGTAGATGGGATATCACTTACTCTGGTTCAGTTACACCTGGAACAATCATGCAAGAAAGGGTCCAAAGTAAACAAGAAAACAAAACATAAAATATGCGCACAGTCCGATTCCCCCTCGTTGTCCACTGACTATCACTGAACCTCAAACACGGAACAGAAAGGTACAATGTTAGATACACTTATATGTCACCAGACAGTCCTCTGGTGCAGTGAGGGTACAGGTTCTCTCCGTGGGTCATGCGGGATGAGTTCTCCCACCAGACGTCTCGACGAAGAGGAAGTGGTGGTTCCCCTGTTTCTGCACAAGGGTTAAATACCAGGGGGATAGCAGAGCGCTGCAAAATCTATCATCGCATCCATGCGTGAGAGAGAACAAAAACGTTTCCAACAATAAAAAGGTTCCTGCGCTGATTGAAGGTGCGCTCCGAGCGGTCTGGAAATACCGCGGTGTCCAGTTACAGGGCTGTGGAGTGTCTGCAGGAGGAATGGATCTAAGGGGCACCCGGGGCGGTCTAGAAGTACCGCGGCGTTCAGAAAGCGGGCTTCAGCTGGTTGCGTTCCTAATGCGGTGTGGAAATACCGCAGGGTTTAGAAAGCGGACTGTTACAGCGGCGTCTGGAAAATAGCCGTTGAATGCGCTCACGGCTGGGCGGCGTTCTCTTCCTGATTCTTCGGAGCTTCGAGGTCAGGTGACAAGCACCTGATGAGAGACTGGGCGGGTAGTTATAGTCTCCCAGTCGTCGAAAAGGAAGAGGTAGAAAGAGAGAACGGACCAAAAGCAAGGATTGTGGGAGATGTAGTTCTACCCATTCGTTCCCACATTCATACAAGATGCGGCGGGCTCGGGACAGGGGGAAGTAGTCATGACACTCAGCCTGCAAAGGCAGTGTGTGGGAGCCAGGGTACAGGGCCCCTGAGGGTGGCACAATAAGTGATGCGGCCCTCAGGGGTCTTCTCTGGTCACCATGCCCTGGGTAACTAGGGTACCGTTTACTAGGGGCTGACAGGAGCCAGAGAAGCCAATTGGGTATTTTGTTTCAGCATAGCTTTTCTTTGTAGGGAAGGAACACAGGCCCTGGGTACCGGATTGGCAGGGACCCAGGGCCAAAGTACATCAGCAGTTCAGAAAAAAGTGGGGGCATACCAAGGCAAGAAAGATGGCACTTTCTCACAAGGTGTTAGGAGATGACGGCCCGCAAGAGATTCAGATGGACCTGGTGCATCGTGTGGGTCTGCCCAGAGGGGGAAAGGCCCCCCCATACCAGATGTACGTGTCTGCGTGCACGATTTCCAGCTCAAGGAACAGATCCTGCGCAAGGCTCAAGCGGCCCATCCAATCCAGTTCAGAGGGCTCTCACTGTTCCCGACCTTGCAGCGTCCACGTTATCCAAAAGGAGAGAGTTTCTGAGTGGTCACCTCCTACCTTCACAACAATGGAATCCCCTATTCGTGGGGCCATCCCTTTTGCATCATCTTCAAGCACCAAGGAAAATTGTGACAGATTTGTTCACTCGCCGAGGCTCTTGCCCTGTTGGGGCTGGACAACACTGCGGACAGAGAGCGGAGAGAGAGCCCCAAGGGCCGGGCTTCACGACTACTTTCACAATGGCACACAGTTGGTAAATCAATGGCCTCTGCAAAACCTGACCCGGAGGAGATGACGAAGGAGCGGGAGGCTGTGATCTCCTCTCTCTCACAACCCCACGACCAGCCGTGCTCCCCTTGAGCACCACAGTTGAGCATGTGGGGATGGACGTTATGTAGCGATGCCGGAGGGACATCTGGGACGATGTCCTCTCCTGGTCCAGCGGAATGCCCCTTTACAGATCTTGGTGCTCCAGGTACTCTGTTCTGTGGTCTGCTGCCAAGGTACCGATCCCCTATGGTTTTTCCCTGCAGACGTACTTATGTCTATTGTTCTCTTATAAGACTATGTTATTTTGGGATGTGTTCTTCGCATATTTGTTGGGGTTTCTTTTAGGGGTTTCCCGTACCAGACCCTGTGCCTTGAGGGCCCACGCGCTCCCCAGCCCGCCACTTGTGTTGCGCTCCTTTAGCCCTGTGTGTGCGTCTTGCATGCTAATCTCCACTGGTTATACCTAGAGACCCTTAAAATTGTGATCCTCAATGTACGGGGCATGAACCACCCTACGAAACGCGCTGCGATCCTCTCCCTACTCCAACAGCCCAAAGGAGATATCTGTCTGCTTCAAGAGACCCATTTGCTTGCTAAAGATACTCCGCGCATGTGCTTGCGGCGCTTCCCACGTCAATATTGGTCTTCTGGGGTGTCGAAAAAGAATGGAGTGGCCATCCTTCTAAATTCGATGACAAGTTATTGTCTACCTTCTATGAGTCTAGGGGCAGGGTCCTGGCTCTTCGGATTCAGTAGCGGTACACTGTCCTCACTTCACTTAATATCTATGCACCCAATGCGCATCAAGAGCCATTTCTCCGTCAGCATGTGGTGGAAGGTCTGGCTTACCCGGATTCTGCACTAGTGTTGTTTGGTGACCTAAACCTGGTCATGGACAACGATTAGGACCGTTCTGGACAGCGCTACACTCAGGTGGGAGCCCTCTCTCCGGAGGGTACGCAATGGCTGACGGAGAGTGGCCTCCACGATGTTTGGCGCCTTAAGCATGCAGGCATGCGCGATTATACCAACTATTCTGCAGCGCACAATTCATATGCACGCCTAGACATGTTCCTGGTCTCTAGTGCGCTTCTCCCTAGAGTTAATGATGCCTCGATAGCCACATGCTGCCTTTCTGACAACGCACATATCTCTCTTTTCCTGCGCCCTGACGAGGTTGGGCATGCCCCTGCTAGATGGCTACTGCACGTAGGCTTCTTACACAGTAGAGAGTGTGCCTACCAAGATTTAGGACTACCTCCAGCATTATGGCACGGGAGTGACATCCCTGGCCACTGTTTGGGAAACCCTCAAAGCAATGATACGTGGAAAATGTATGGCTATTGCCTCCGCTGATGCCCGGAGACATAAGGAAGCCCGCTCTGGTCTTGAAAACGAAGTGGCAGAACTGGAGGTGATACATAAGCGCACAGGGGCCCGAGGGTGTAGCAGTCGCTAGAGAAGAAGCGGATGCTTCTAAAACACCTAGACCTTGATAGGGCAGAATATGCCTTACTCCGCCTTCGACACAAGTTCTACTTGGGTAGTGACAGATGTGGGAAGATGTTAGCACAGAAATTGCGTGCCAGGGCAGTGGTGGGAACATCCCCTCTCTCAAGTGGCCACAGGTGAGGAGATCCACCTGGACTCCCAGACTGTTGAGGAATTTTGGTGCTTCTACCGCTCCCTATATGGCGTAGATGCTCATAGTTCCCCTGAAGCTCAAAACTACCTGGACTCTAGCAACTTTACTTGTCTCCCAAAAGCAGAGGCAGATCCCCTGGAGGACCCCATTAGATTAGACTAGGTTATTTCAGCCATCTCTCGGCTGAAGCTGGATAAGTCACTGGGCCCTGACAGTTACCCTGCTCTATTTTACAAAACATTCTGTCATGAATTGGTTCCCCTTCTAACCCGCCTGTTCAACTCCTTCCAAGATAGTGGGGTGCTTACTGAGGAGTCTATGTCCGAGGCGGCGATTTCTGTCATCCTTAAGCCTAATAAGGACTCTGTAGTTCCTACCGCCCGATCTCGCCGCTTAACATTGATGCGACTCTTTTCACGGGCATACTGGAGTCTCGGCTGGCATGCCTCATCGATCCCGATCAGGCGGAATTCATTCCCACACGTCAGGGAGGCGACAATACCCAGCGCCTTCTCCACCTCATAGACAGTGAAGAACTCAAATCTTCCTTCTCAGGGGTCTCACTAATACAAAGAACTTGACACAGAAGCAGGAATATAAAATAACATCTTTATTAAACTCAAATGAGTGAGACTACGTCACACAGAAGCCTTAGCAACTGAATGAGGCAGTCTAAAGAGTACAGAACACTGGGGTCTTATATATATGTGAGGGTTACAAACTCAGCATAAAAGTAAGGGGCAGTCCTAGCTTTTGCAAGCATGCAAAATGCCTAATATGGACATGCAAGATCTGCCAAATATTAGCCAATAGGAAAACATTAAAAACAAGGCATCATGTAACCAGAACGTCCCCCTTGAGTCGTGTTTTTGCCCAACCCCATAAGTCAATCAATTACAGCACCTATAGGTCAATCAGTAATGGCAGAACATGTCTGTATGCTTCAAAATAAAGGTTGTGTAATAGGAAAACACAGGGAGAGAATAGCGAAGGCCAAAAGATGAGATACGACAAGAGAAGAATACTAAAGGCTAACGGATAGTTGATACAGGAATTAGGTAGTCCAGACAAGAATTAGTTAGGCCGGCTGGTGTCTGAGATTGGTTTTAAAACAAGGACGGAGGGGGTTTTCGACACGTTGCAGTCCAAAGGGCAGAGACACTTCGTTCATCAAGCAGCTTGTGTAAAGGCAACACAAAATGACGGCGAATGTAAGATGGAGTCAAAATTAAGGAACCTCAACAGTGTTCACCGCTCCCAGGTGGCAGCTGTGCTATTCTCTGTCGGCACCAAGAAGGCGCTTGATAGAGTATGGTGGGAATACCTCTTCGACGTTCTACGGAGCTTCGGATTTGGCCCCGCTTCATCAAATGGGTACAGTACATCTACCATGCCCCTTGGGCATTTATCAGAGTTAATGGGGCATCATCATCCCCCATTGAGATCGCCCGGGGTACGAGACAAGGGTGCCCCCTCTCGCCCCTCCTATTTGCAGTCTACATGGAACCTCTTGCGCAGAAAATCCGGGATCACCTGTGTATCCAGGGCCTCAAGTTCGGAGGCTACATACACAAGATAAGCCTCTATGCAGACAATGTCATCCTTTCCCTTGCACAGCCTCTAACCTCCCTTCCCATGCTGGTCGGAGAACTCGAGTCCTTTGGTCGGCTTTCTGGCTTCAAGGTAAACCTTGGCAAGTCCCAGGTCCTCAACTTGTCCTTACCACAAATATAGGTGGAGGCACTCAGTCTCTTCCTCTACACTGGTCTAGCGATCCTGTGCCCTATTTGGGCATCCTTCTGACCCCCTCGCTCCCACGTATGCTCGAGCTGAACTACACAACCCTAGTGGCTCAGATGCGGAAGGCGCAGGATAGATGGACCAAACACAATTTGTCATGGTTTGGGCACATCACTGCGATAAAGATGACAATTCTGCTGCGCAAACTATACCTCTTCCAGACCCTCCTGTTAAGTCTGCCACCTAAAGCTTTGCAAGCATTACAGCCTGCTATGAATAAATTCATCTGGGGCAATAAGAAGGCACGCCTTTCGGTTGCACAACTGTCACGTCCCAAGGGCGATGGAGGGGAGAATCTGCCACCAGTTCACAGATAACTACAGGCTGCGCACCTTCGTTATGTGCTGAAATGGAACTGCCCACTTTCAGAGAAGCACTGGAGCTTTATGGACCAGGCAGTAGCTGGCGCTGTCTGGGGGAAATCTGGCTGCACCGTCGATCACGATCATGGGGCCTTTACTCCTCCCGGTCACGGCAGCTACAATGAGTGTGGGACAGAGTGGCACTTTCGATGTGCCTTACTACCTTCCCCTCCCCGATGACTCCAATGGTGGACAACCCGGATTATCCCCTGGGAGATAAGAGTGCGGTTGCCCAGAGATGAAGGGAAGCTGGTTGCAAGCTCTTGGGCCATTTATTTGATCTCAAAGGCATTATCCTGTTTGATCGGGTTCACCGCGACCTTGACCTTCCCCGCACAGACGAGTTCTATTATTTGCAGCTCCAACACTGGGCTATCTCTAAGGCTTACCTACCACGTGTCTCTCGTAAGCTTACCCCTTTCGAGAAATGGATAGCGAATAAGACGGACAACAAACATCTCATAGCAGAACTGTATGTCCTTCTTACTCAGCGCCCGATAGGAAATAGCTCTCGCCTTCAACTACGGTGGGAGGTGGAACTCGGCGGGCCCTCACAGATAAGGAGTGGGACAACATTCACTACAGAGCGCATCACATGGCGTACAGCACTGCAGGGACAGAATCCACGTTCAAGGTCACATCCTATTGGTATCTTACACCGGCTAGAATACATCAATGGGACAAGAACCATACTGAAGAATGTTGGCGAGGCTGCGGCCTGACGGGCTCCCTTGCATATCTTTTGTGCACTGCCTGAGGCTAGAGCGATTTTGGAAGCGGGTACTTAATTACATTGACGCTGCATTTGACACCAGGATCCCTCGCTTCCCGGCTTAAACCCTGCTGGATCTATCGAACCCAATCACCTTCCCATTGAGGTCACTACAAGGCAGGCAGATGGTGTTAGCATTACTTGCAGCACGGCGGGCGATATTAGTGCATTGGGGTACTGCCATGGTTCCGGATCACTCAGCTTGGCTCCACAAGCTCTGGATGACCCTGGCCATGGAGCGTCTCTCACTGATCCAAAACCAGAACCAGAAGAGCGAGAAATACACAGAACTTTGGGCTCCTTTCATAACATAGTTATCAAAGGATCTTCGTGCGGTCACTTGCCCCAAACTCCTACAAATGCTACGTCTAATACCTCCAACTACAGAATAAGTAGTGCCCCATCCGGGCGAGCGAGAGGGGCTGCGGCCAGCGTGATGGTAGTATGGGTAGCTATGGAGCTTTTGACATCTTGGTACAGGTCACCCTCTGTTTTCCCTTGTCTTTTGGGGATTGGTTGAGAGGGTGGGATTTGTTTTTCCATTTTGTTGATCCATTTTCAAGGTAGTTTCTAGTTTCTGGACAGGCACTGTCCTCTGAAAATGTATGCTGTTCCTATTTTCTAGCTTTGATTATGAGTGCTGCCAGCCTCAGGGATGTGGGCGTTACTGCAATTGAGCTATATATATACACTCAATGCATTGTGTTTAGCCACCGGCTCCTGTGGTTGTAGGCGATTGGCTATGTGCAAATGTCGAGTCACCCACTAGCTCAATAAACAGATTTGTTCCATAAAGAATCTTTGAAAATCAATGAAAAAACCATACGTTTCAGAGACGTTATAGAGGGAAATTAGCATTTAAAAACCTTTGAGGAGGAGCCAAGCTCGCGTCCGAGATGGCCGCGCTTTAGCTCGGCTCCGTCTACTTTCCTGTTCGAAACATAAATCCTGCTTTTATCCTGCCCCGGGAAGACGATTTCTGCTACGCTGTGGCTCTACGGCGATTTATAGACACTTACCGTCTGATCCGGTTGTCTCTGGGTGCCGTGGTGGACTGGCCTGAGTCTCCTCGGCGGCGCCCGGACGGGGCGCTACGCTGTGGCCGGCCCTTGATGGCGCTGTGGGCTCGGCCGGAGAGGCGGTTGTGCAGAGAGGCCGGTCGCGGCTTTCTGGCCTGATCAGGCGACCCCACGGCCTGGGGTGGAGGCGCTGCCTTCTGTTGACGGGGCTGACCGTAAATATGGCTTGTCCCCCCCTTTGTTCCCCGGTCCGGCCATTTTGAGTGCCTCCGCCCGGACTCGGAGAACGGGGCCGGTGGCATTGGGGGGCCGGCGATCCTCCTTCTGGTGGCCCCCCCTTCCTGCTCTGGACGTGCCTCTGCTGGTGGTTGACTGAATTCCGTTTGCCTTGCTGCGGCCCGGTCGGGGGTCGAGGATCGCTACGACCCCGCCGGGCTTCCAAGATGGCGGCCGACCCTGTATATCTCAGTCGGGCCGAGATGGGCGGCGGTGGTCCACGATGTGGCACAGAAGCCGGATACTGTAAAGGTGTTCATACACTTGCCGACATCCTCGCCGCCCTGCGCTCCTGGGGTACTCCGGTGGCCGCACCCGCTGTTAACCTGGAGGAGGCTCGTTTCGCTGGGCCGTTTGAGCCCCCCCTGGCGTGTGCGGCTACGTCGCTGCTGGGTGCGGCTGGAACTATCCTGGAAATTATGGACCCGGTGGCTGCCGTCTCTACGGATCTGCGGAGTTCCGCTGCCCTCCATCGTGATGTGTCCTCTCCTGTGCTGTGGGTCTGTGGGCCGGGTCCTGTCCGGGCCGGTCTTAGTGGTTCTTCCTGTTCTTCATCTCCTCGAATGGCCGAACGTAGATCCTGTGCTGACTCCGCTGGGTCGGCTTTCCTCAGATCATCTTCGGAACTGTGCCTGCATTGTGTACAATGGTTTCTGACTGTCCCGGATCATCCGAGTTGTGCACGAAACAACTTATCCGGATTGAAGTTTGACCTCCCTGTTCTTTGCCTTCTGTTCCTCGTGGTCTGGTTCTTCGTGAGGCGGACTGCTACAGGTTTGGAAAAACAAGGACAGGGATGAGACGATCTTGCCTTTGTGGACTGTTGTCTTGTAATGGTTGGATGATCGGTTAGTACGGTATGACCATGTCGGATTTTTGTCGTATTCCTGGACTGTATCCTTAGACTCTTTTGTCTTCCCGTGGACACTGATGTTTCGGACGGGAGGGTGGGAGCCTATGATTCTGTTTTATGGCCCTCTCCCGTGTTCTTTCCTCCCTTCTTCCTTCTTTTCCCCCTTTTTTGTCTTTATGTTCTATCTTGCTTTAGCTCTTCTATATTTCGGGTTCTGATTAGGGCGACAGGCACGCTGCTGGGGGGTAGGCCATAGCCTTCTGCAGGGGTGCAGGGTGGGCTTGCGGGGTGGGAGGGGGGGTCTGTCATTTCTTTGAGGTTTTTTCCCCTCATTTTTCTTACTTTTTTGGTTCTATGGCTCGTGTGTGTCCTCTTTTTCGGGACGCGGTCTCAGCATGTGTCCCCCTGGGTGGGTTATTTTTGATGCACTAACCGTTTGGTCTTACTGTGGCTTTGGCTCGCTACGTAATTTGGCTCAGGTTACTACTGGTTCTGTATACCGATTTGTGGTCTCCGGCCTCGTTTGCCGTGGGGCGCGTGCTTGAGGCGGCGTTCTTCCTTTCGCCTTTTGTCCCCTTTTCCCTTTTTCCTCTCTTCCTCCCCCCTCTCGTGGGGGGGTTTTTCCCTTATTCCCTGGGTTGTGTGCCGGAGGGCTTTATTTGATAAGCCTTTTTTGACTCTGTTTGATATGATACGTTCTTGTTGTGGTGGGTGGGCGCTGCACGGCGGTTGCCAGTTTCTCTGGCGAGACTCCTATTCTGGCTTTACTGATATGTGTTTGTCATTATTGAGTTATCCTGTATCTTCTACCGCGGCTTGTTCGCGACCCACCACGGCCCTCCGAGATTCCCTACCTGTTGTTATCCTGTCATACCCGTTTCTATATTAGAAAATCAACCTACTCGTATCCTGTCCCGGCTGATTGCTATATGGCTTTTAGCCCTTATTTCCTATGACTTGTTGTGTTATTCTGTATGCGTTTCTGTATTGTTGAATATGTTTCTTATTCGTGGTGGCCGGCCCGCTGGGTTGTAGGCCCGTATTTGTGAGCCTTCTCTGTACAATAAAGGTTTAAAAAAAAAAAACAAAAAAAAAACCTTTGAAATTCTCTGAAAAAAACATAGGTTTCAGGGACGTTATAGTTAGAAGTTGGCATTTAAAAAACCTTAGAAATACACTGAAAATTGTTTTTTTTTAAAGAAATGGGGCAGGGAATAAACACCCTAACCCTCTAGGCCTCTTGTCGGGTCCCACTGGGCCAAAAAAAGCATTTAAAAAAAAAACATTTTGGCAGGATCCGCGGTCTCCTGTGCGTTGTTATTAATTGGCCCCCTGGTAGGCCAGCTCCCAGGGTGGTGTACAAATAAAGGAGGGGGCGCACAAGCCCACCGTCCTGGGGTTTATTATGGCCCGGGGAACACCACCTCCCCAGGGCTTCATTGTAATAATAGTGCAAAGGCTGACCGTGCGGCAAACCCCGTGGCCTGGGGACCATCACATCCCTAGGGCAAAATGTGAATTTTAATGAAGGGGATCCCGCCCTGCCCTCTGATGCCCCGGGGACCGCCACCTCCCTGGGGCAGGAGAAAACATTAATGTAGGGGGGACTGCATGCCCCCCGCAGCCCCAGGAACCGCCACCTCACCAGGGGCAACACATTAAAATTAAATACAGAGGCCAAGCGGTCCCCACAGCCCTGGGGCCACCACCTTCCCAGAACAAAGGAGAATTTTTATGCGGGGGCCATCCTGCCACCACCTCCCCAAGGCTAAAGAACACATTAATGCAGGTGGGCCTGCATGCCCCTTATTATCCCCAGGGACCGCTACCTCCCCGAGGCAACACTTTAACATTAAATACAGGGGCTACGTGGCCCCCAGAGTCCCGGGGACCACCACCTCCCCAGGGCTGTGTAGTCTGATTGAGGGGGACGCTTTGCAGTAACTGGCATTCACCTTTTGGACAGAGTGTTTTAATCCTTGCACCCGAGCCTACCTCTCACGGAACCCGCTCCGCGGGTCCCGCTTCGTGTGGGGTGTTTTCCAGCAACCTGAGGAGTTTGACTGTGTTTTGTGAAGGCGAGTCGACAGGCGGGGCTGCGAGCGAGAGCAGGCGCTGGACTGGGACTACCGTTCCCAGGAGCGCCCGCCTGCCCGAATTCACTGCACCTGGGCCGCTCTCCCTGCCTGCTCCTCCCCTTCCCTGTGTTCTTAAACCCCCTGCTTTTGGACTCCAGTTGGGACGCTTTGCAGTAACTGGCATTCACCTTTTGGACAGAGTGTTTTAATCCTTGCACCCGAGCCTACCTCTCGCGGAACCCGCTCCGCGGGTCCCGCCTCGTGTGGGGTGTTTTCCAGCAACCTGAGGAGTTTGACTGTGTTTTGTGAAGGCGAGTCGACAGGCGGGGCTGCGAGCGAGAGCAGGCGCTGGACTGGGACTACCGTTCCCAGGAGCGCCCGCCTGCCCGAATTCACTGCACCTGGGCCGCTCTCCCTGCCTGCTCCTCCCCTTCCTCTATAGTTTTATTAATTGACACTTCTAACACCGCTGCGCGGGAGCGCGCGGGAGAAGCCCGGGACAAGGGCGGGACCGTCTGTGGCCGTCAGAGGCCGAAAGAGGCCGGGCTGGGGCACCCCTCTGACAAGTTTGTAATGTGGTGTGGTTCTGGGCTCATTATTACTATCGCTTAGGTTGATACCCCTGTTTTAACACTAAGTGTATTTGGGGATAAATTCCTGAGATAGCTTGCTAGTGATTTTTTGGGTATTTTAACTTCCTTCCCCTATGTTTAATTCTTTTTTTTTAAGCTTTACCCATTTTAATTATTTTTTAACTGTTATATTCTAGGAATGTCTAGCTCTAGTCCTAACCCCCTCCCTGATCGTGTGAACATATCTATTCTCGGCCCCCTTGATAAAAAATTGTTATCAAGGCTGCCAAGGACATTGATCGAGAGGTAGCCCTAGCCGAAAGGAGGGCTGAACGTCGTCTTTCAATCGAGATCCTAAAGAGGCAGGTCCCTCCTCCTAGTAAAGCGAAATCTCCCGTATGCACCCTAGAACATGCTGAGACAGATGCGGAGTTATTCAATACAGATAGTATACCTTCAATTTTTCTAGAAAGCCCGCTATCTTCAGAGGTTTTGGATGTAGCTGTGGAGGGTCCAATTGACTTGTCCTCGGTAATATCCAATAATCTTATAGATCTCAATACTCCTCTGTCTGTGGAGACTATTCCCCATATTATTAGTAACATCTTACCTCCCCCCCTGAAGATACAAACTGAGGTTGTGACGTTGCTTTCTTCCCAGCCTATTATCAAAACAACTAGAGCACGCGACAGCCAAAAGTCTAAAGGTGTGGTACCCTCCCCAGTTAGGAAGAGAAGGAGGAAGGGAGGGAAAAATAAAAGTGAGTCTGGTAACCCGTGGTTGCCCCCACGGGTAGCAGTCCCTAAAGAGATTGTATCAGAGGAAGTAGGGGGAAAAAGTATAGATGAGATAGAAGTAACACAAAGGAATGTGGGTATGGGAAATAAACATACTCTTAATGATGGGCTTTTGGAAGCTGTTGAAAATCTTTTAAAGGCTTTAATTCTTCCCCTTGTTGAAAGGCTTAAAAGGCTAGATAAAAAACTGGATTGCCTTTTACCAGAGGTTATCCCTCCAGAGAAACCAATCTTAATTACCCCAGGCACGTCAATTGAAAACAAAAACACATTTAGACAATCTAAAAATAATCAAATCAAACAACATAATTCCTCCAAGAATTCATACAATGCACCTGCTAATAAAGAACCCACTGCCTCAGCAGGCACATCCGTTACGACAGCTTCGATAGCAATAAGTAAAGAAAAAACGCCTTTAGTAGTTTCGAAGTCTGTCCATAACAAAATACCTTCTACTCAACCAAAATATCCTAATAGAGGTAAACTAAACGGCAAAAATGTTGTAGATCTGCCGCCGGATTCTTTCAATTTTGTCATTGTTCTAACGGGCGTTCCTGTTGTTTCACAGGGAATTGTGGAATCAAATACCAGTTTAAAAAATAAAGTGATTCACTGGTTACGTCTGAATAGGCCACTACCCTCACACTTGAATGGAGACATTGTTTCAGTTAGAAGGTGTCAATGGGTGGGCATACGTCCTAAGGACATAGAGGGTGATCTGGTTATAGTTAACTTTCGGGATCACCGGGTGGTATTCTATATAAGCGATTGGTTTATGGGTAGTAATAATGGGGGGGTGTCAACCCGGAACTTAACATATTTCTATCCAGAAAATATGTTATTCCCCTCGAATAAACCTTGGAATGGTTTTGGGTCGGATTTCCCTTACCAACGGAAACAATTTAGGAATCAACCTATTTCTGACAGAAATGTTAACTTCTTTCCTTCGCTAAACCATCCTAATATCTATTCTAGGCCAAATAATCACCTCCTTACAAATCCAAAGGAATTTTGGAATATTCCTTTATCAAATATGTTCCATCCGCTAACCCCTATGAATCTAAATGACTGACTGAATCCAATTTTACAACAAAAAATACCAGTTTGGGATAATAAGTCTACTTTATTCCCCTGGATAAAGTAAAATCTAACTCTCATTTAGATAAAGGGTGTGGGGATAACACGTGTATACATGGAGTTACAAAAAATTATGATGAACTAGATGTGGGAAATAATGTCATACGAAATATGGTAGAGGGGTGTGATCTAGCCCATCCCAAAACGAAAGCACAACAGGAAAAAATAGGAAACCAAGAGGTATCTAGTTGCTTCCGTTTAATCTCTTGGAATATAGCGGGGCTTGGCCGTAGACTGGAGGATCCGGTTTGATTAGACTATGTTGACTCTTTTGACATAGCCTGTTTACAGGAGACATGGAGCACTGTAGATCAGAGTTTGGATGGGTATCAAATGTTTAATGTCTCTGCAATACCATCGCAATCAGGAAGAGCAAAGGGAGGGTTAATGACAGCGATCTCTGTAAGGCACAAATCAATATATGTGAGTAGAGTGTTGGAATCACCTTGGTACCAATTGCTTATGATTAAGGATTTATTCCCGGAAAATCTTCTTCTCATAAATTGGTACTACAATATATTTGATCCCCATGAAACTGCAATTATTGATAATCTACAGGAAGAGATTGCTAAGGTGACAAATAGTGTCTTCCCTCTCTCCATTATATGGTTAGGCGATTTTAATTGCGAGCTATGTAAGTTTAGTGGGTCCAGGGTGTGTGGTCTGTTGGATCTAACTGACCAACCTATGGCCCATTTTTCCCATTCTAAACAAGGTGAAGCTTTAAATAGTATCATCATGAATAATGACCTATGCATCTTGGATATGTCCAGTTTTTCAGGTCCATCGAAAATACCTACCTTTCAAGGCACAAGGGGTAGAATGAGTACACTTGATTTTGCTATGGTGTCTAGGGGGTCTTTTCACTTCTTGAAGGATTTTAAAATTGAGGCAAACCCAGCTAGTGATCATAACCCCCTAATCCTAAATTTTAATCTGGCTCTCGAAAAAAGACCGTGCCCAGAACAACCGATAGTATATAGTCAAAACAAGGGTATCACCTTAAGGTGGGACAAAGTAAATGTAAGGCAACTGGAAACAGACATTTTGAAGGAAAATGCGGATCAGATAGAATCTTGTTTGACATCTATATCTGATCCAAATTATATAATTAAAAGCTTTGAAACATTACTGAGAGATGTCGCTTCACGCCTTGTAAAGAAAGGGGGGAGTAATCAACATCAAGGTCCTAAATGGTTTGATACTGAATGCTCATCTGCCCAAACATATCTAACAAAGGCCTTACGCCGAGACCCACGTGACAGAGATATGGTTAGACTGGCCAGGAAAAGATATAGTGAGGCAATTAAAAAGAGGAAAAATGATTTGAGGACTAAAGCATGGGAAGACCTGGATAAAGCGGTCGATTTAAGGGATAATAGGCTTTTTTGGGAGACAATAAATAGGCCTTTTTTAAAAATAGGGGAAGATGACACAATCCGAGTACATATTCCAGAAGATTCCTGGGTAGCTCATTATAGTAAAATCTTCAACCCTAATGAAATACCTCAAATTGCTACCATGGGAGAGGGAGAATATGGGGATGTTAATACGGAATCAGCAAAGCTACTCAGCGATTCACTAACGCTCACGGAAGTGGAGTTAGCTTTGACTAAGGGGGCGGCTTTAAAGGCCCCTGGCCCCGATGCAATTCCCTTAGACCTATTTAAATATAACTCGAAGGTCTGGTCCCCATTACTTTTGAATGTTTTTAAGGCAGTAGTGCTGGGGCAGATTCCGACCTCATGGAAAGAGGCGGTTGTGGTGCCTATTTTTAAAAAAGGGGACAAGTCGGACCCATGTTGCTATAGGCCAATATCATTAATAGACGCTTCTTGTAAACTAATGGGTAGGGTGATATTGGCTCGTCTGGAAACCTGGGCAGAGTCAACTGGGATTATTGTAGAATCACAGTATGGGTTTAGAAGAGGGAAAGGAACCACTGAACAATGCTTGAATTTAGCACTGATCATGGGCAAGTACATGGGTGCCAAGAATAATTCTATTTGCTTGGCATTCATGGACTTGTCCAGTGCCTTTGATACGGTATGCAGGGACAAATTGTGGCGTATGATGGAGTCTATGGGGTTTGAGGAGCCTTTGGTTACTCTGCTCCGCAGGTTACACACCGCCACAACAGTTAGGATTAGATACGGTCCGGGAGGAGAAAAAACTAGACATATTTTATCCACTGAAGGTGTCCGCCAGGGATGTATTTTAGCTCCTTTTTTATTTTTGGTTTATACAAATGGTTTAGAAGGTTTTCTGATGGAAACTGGTGCTGATTTTCCTAAGATTAATGGCAAAAGAATTCCAATGCTGTCATATGCAGATGACACTGTCCTAATGACCCTTACCCCCAATAGCATGCAGATTTGCTTGAACGCTTTTGATATGTTCATGGGAGATTTAGATCTTGGGGTCAATTTTACTAAATGTTTTGCCATGACTTGCGTTTTAAAAAGTGCAAAAACCCGCAAATTCACGGTGAGGGATTTTAACATGGAGAAAGTTGATAACTTCAACTATCTGGGAAACCTTTTTAATAAAAAACTGAACTGGGAACCTTTGCTGTTAGCCCAAGTTCAAAAGGTTTCACAGTCAGTTGAAGCTCTCTTTCGCTTTGCTAGTAAATTAGGACAACGACGTATAGCTGAAATAACATCTTTGTATAAAGCCAAATGTGTTACTGCTATGACCTATGGAGCTGGTATTTGGGGGTCACATAATTGTGAAAAGATACAGATTATGGAGAATAAGTTTCTAAAACGTTTATTATCTGTTCCATCGGGCACATCAAATATATTTTGCCATGGTGAGGTTGGAATTGAGTTCGTACGTGATACTATTCACGTTGCACCTTTAGTATTATGGTCTAAAGTTTGGCAATCTGATGATTTAAAATTGACAAAAGATATTCTTCAAGATTGTCTCAAACTTGAGCATTATAGGGAAATCCCATGGCTTCGATATGTCAGGGATACTTTTTATAAAATTGGACTAGATACTATGTTTAGAAATCCTGAAATGCTTAATAAGGATACTAAGGAAATTATAAAAAAAGCGTATAGTCTTAACTTGGGTTCCTTAAAGATGAATGAACATGTATTAAGTGTCCAGGGAAAACTAGTGCGACCCTTTTATTTGACATACATTTTGAACACGCAATGGCGTTTCTATCTCACAAGGTTTCGCCTCGGTACCTTACACTTCCTTTTTGCTTTTCCTAAGCAGGGGGGTTGGAGGGAGAAGTTACCTTGTTGCCCTTGTAATAATAAGGTCTCGCAAAATACCCTGCACCTAATCCTTTTTTGCACTTTGTATAGGGACCCAAGAAATTCCTTCATCAGACCATTATTACTATCCCTTGGAACGTGCTATTATAAAGAAGCTTATGAATTTTTGTTATCACTGTCAACTGTAAATATCTGTAATGCTGTATTGAATTTTATTAGATCAGCTCTTGCAATCAGAAACCGCTATTGAATATATTTGTGAAAATCAGATTTATGTCATTATCTATTATGGTCGTATTATAGAATCACGTATAAATGTATTGTGATTTTATTGTAGTTCAAGTATTTTTAAATTGATGTATACTTTTATGATTTCCTTGAGAAATCGAAATAAAGTTATTTGAATGAATGATTGAGGGGGGATGCACGGCCCCCTCCTGTAACCCTGGATGGCGCTGGGGACAGCCACCCCCCAGGGCCGGCTCCAGCAATGTCCCAGGGTTCCCAGAAAATGCTCTTGCTTAGTAGAAGCGGAGCAGAATTGCTATTGGACTGAGGGAGCTGCATGTTAGCAGCTGCCTCTGTCCAAAAGCAATGTCGGCTCCCGCAGGATGCGGGGAGCCGGCAAGGGCCGCATGGGCCTTTAGGCTCTCCCCACAGTCCCCAATGTTTAAAAAGTGGTTGAAGGGCACCCACACTACAGGCTGTGATGGGGTGCCTTGGGCCAAAATTGGCATGGGAGGAGAGTCATGCGGTCCCCCTCCCTTTTTAAAGGTCTGCCCCAGGGAATGGGGTCCCCAGGGATGAAATAGGCCAGGGAGCGGGGCTGTGTGGCCCCCCTCCCTTTAAATAAAAAAAATGAAAGGCCCGGCCAGAGGGATGGAGTCCCCGGGGCCAAAATCTACCTCGGGGGAGGGGGGAACCGCGCAGCACCCATCCCCTCTTTTATCTGTAAAAAAATGTATAAAGTAGAGGCCAAGCACGGGAGATGGGTTCCCGGGCCGAAATCAGCCTGGGAAGGGGGGCCACGCGGCCCCTATTCCATAAAAGTAGAAAAAAATAAACTAAAAAACACCTTTTCTCCACCACTCTGCAAACGCACCTCCTGGCATGTTGCTGGTTGGGGAATGAATTCCATTTTACTCCTGAGGGCCTCAGGACTAATGTGGACCCTTTCCCTAGCAAGTAGTGCACCAGGAGGCAAATTTCCAGAGTGGTGGAGAAAGGGGTTGTGGCCTCTGAAGTCCTCTCACACTCAGGCTTTGTGGGACTTACTGGAGGTAACAAGAGGGGTAGTTGGCCCCCAAGGACCCTCAAGAGCGAAAGGAACTTTATCCCCCAACTAGTAGTGTTACCATCAGTAAGTTCCACACAGCAGGATTGCTGAGAGGTCTTCAGAGGCCACGCCCCCTTTCTCCACCACTCTGAAAACGCATCTCTTGGCGCACTACTGGTTGGGAAATAAAGTCCTCGTGGTTTGTGAGGGACTGAGGGGGCCAAGAAGCCCTCTTGATACTTTCTGTAAGAGGGATTCCTGAGAGCTGGTCAGAGGCCCACCCCCTTTCTACCCCACTCTGCAAACGTCATTACTACTTTAAAACCAAAGAAATTCGCTGAAAAAAACAAAGGTTACAGGAACGTTATAGTTAGGAATTAGAATTTAAAAACCTGTGCAATTCAGCAGTTATAGTTAGCTGAGCTAACTATAACTCGTGCCCCCACAATGCACTGCTTATGACCTCACATATTACATCACTCATGACATGGTCAGTGACATCACTGATGACATCTCAAATGACAATGTTCTTGCTTAATTGAAGCGAAGCTTTCATCTGTTTCCCTGCCCACTGTCAAACGGGTAGGAAAACAGACGAAGGATTGCTCTGAAAGACAGGGGGCTGCATTCCAGCAGTCTTCACAGTCCCCCGCCCCTATTAATTCTTTTTTTTTTTAAAGATTGGGCCCTGGGGGATGGAACTTGGGGCCAAAATTGGCCCTGGAAGGGGGCGCTACATGCTCCCCTCTCCTATTTGTTAATGGCCGGACCCCAGGGAATGGAGTACCCGGGCCGGAAATGGCCAGCGGAAGAGGGCTGCGAGGCCCCCTCCACCATTTGGCCACACACTCGCAGACCCTCTCAGAGACTCACGCAGTCACTCACAGACCCATTCAGACACTTATGCACCAACAAACCCACTCAGACACTCATGCAGCCACTCACAGACCCACCCACACTCTTGCACCTACAGACCCATTGAGACAGTGACACATCCAGGCACAGATCCACTCAGACCATTATGCTCCCAATCAGAAATGTATTCAGACACTGACACACCTACTCACAAACCCACTGATATACTCATGCACCCACTCACAGACCCACACAGACTCACATACCCACTAACAGACCCACTGAGACACTCACACATCCACTAACAGACCCACTCAGAGACTCACACACACCCTCACTCAGAGTTGTGCAGCTACTCACAGACCCATCAAACACTCACGTACTCACTCACACACCCAGTGAGACACATATGCAGTCACTCCCAGGCCCATATACACTCACACACCCATTGACAAACTCACACACTCACTCACACACCCACTAAGACACGCATGCACTCAGTCACACACTCAAGCTAAAAGGTTACAGTTAAGAAATAAGAAAAAAAAACTTTGAAAGTCACTTAAAAAAACAAAGGTTACACGGACATTATAGTTAAGAAATAGAATTTAAAAAACCTTAGAAATTGACTGAAAAAAACAACGGTTACAGGGATGTTACAGTTAGGCTCAGATTTCACTCGTACAAAACCAGAAATGTTAAGCAGTTATAGTTACCTGAGCTAACTATGACTTCCGCAATGTACTGCTTATGATGTCACATATTACATCACTCATGACATGGTCAGTGACACCATTGATGACATCACCCACTGAACCACTCCGACACTCCCATACAAACTTCCATATGTCCACACACTTAGCCACACAACCACTCACATACCCTTTCAAAGACCCATGCAAGTACTCATATTCCCACTCACTGATCCATGGAGCAACTCACAGATCCACTCACTTATACAGCCACTCACAAAACCATGAACTCACCCATATAGTCACTCATGCACCTACAGCCACTGACGCAGAGTCATTTAGCTATACAGACACTTGCAAACCCACTCATATACCCAGACAGCCACTTAAACATTGAGTCAATCATCCATACAGCGACTCACACCCCATTCTCACCCACCCATACAGTCACTCATACAGCCACTCACTCGCCCATACATTCACTTTGGTCACTCGCGTCTACCTCTCAGCCTTCCATACAAATGAAGAGTCGGTCAGACAGTAGAGAACACAAACCAAGTATATTTTATTCAGGTACACTCGAGCGGAGTCCAGTCTGACCAGCCTCCTGAGATTGCTGCAGAGAGACTGACTTCGGCAAACATAGAGATACATTCTGTAAATTTTTTGAACCAAGAATGTCCCTCCCCTAATGGAAATCTTCTTGCAGGTGCAGCTAAAACATAGAAGTACAGTGAGAGGAATCTAGACTCTAAGACTGGGCACACATTATCTCTGGAGCAAGGTCATGCTGTTCGTCTCTACTACTGGACTAGTGTGAGAAAGCCTCTATCTAGGGAAAGGAATGCATTAATAAGAACAGTGTATTCATTAGCAAAGCGAACCTTGGAGAAAGGAACATTTCCACAGCCTGCTTCTCGAGTCAGGGAATACATAACTGATGACATTATTAACAAGCATTTGCAATGCAATAGGTCTCGCATTAGGAAAGTTTGAGCTATTGGTATTGTAAATGACAATTTTTTTATTCATGTGTTGGTTTTGAAAGTCGCGAAATTAATAACTTTGTCATTTTCAATGCCAATACTTTTAACTTTCGAAATTTGACACCTATAGCATCTGTAATGCAATATGTGTTGTAATTACGTGACTTAGATGAATTGATATTACAAATAACAATTGTTTTAACATTTTTAAATAATTAATACTTAAATAAAAGTAGAGTGAGAGCGATAGAGTGAGGGCGATAGAGTGAGGGCGATGGATAGAGTGAGGGCGATGGATAGAGTGAGGGCGATAGAGTGAGGGCGATAGCGTGAGGGCGATAGCGTGAGGGCGATAGCGTGAGGGCGATAGCGTGAGGGCGATAGCGTGAGGGCGATAGAAGAGTGAGGGCGATAGAAGAGTGAGGGCGATCGAAGAGTGAGGGCGATCGAAGAGTGAGGGCGATCGAAGAGTGAGGGCGATCGAAGAGTGAGGGCGATCGAAGAGTGAGGGCGATCGAAGAGTGAGGGCGATAGAAGAGTGAGGGCGATAGAAGAGTGAGGGCGATAGAAGAGTGAGGGCGATAGATAGAGTAAGGGCGATAGTTAGATAGAGTAAGGGCGATAGTTAGATAGAGTGAGGGCGATAGTTAGATAGAGTGAGGGCGATAGTTAGATAGAGTGAGGGCGATAGATAGAGTGAGGGCGATAGTTAGATAGAGTGAGGGCGATAGTTAGATAGAGTGAGGGCGATAGTAAGATAGAGTGAGGGCGATAGTAAGATAGAGTGAGGGCGATAGTAAGATAGAGTGAGGGCGATAGATAGAGTGAGGGCGATAGTTAGAGTGAGGGCGATAGTTAGAGTGAGGGCGATAGTTAGATAGAGTGAGGGCGATAGTTAGATAGAGTGAGGGCGATAGTTAGATAGAGTGAGGGCGATAGTTAGAGTGAGGGCGATAGTTAGATAGAGTGAGGGCGATAGTTAGATAGAGTGAGGGCGATAGTTAGATAGAGTGAGGGCGATAGTTAGATAGAGTGAGGGCGATAGTTAGATAGAGTGAGGGCGATAGTAAGATAGAGTGAGGGCGATAGTAAGATAGAGTGAGGGCGATAGATAGATAGAGTGAGGGCGATAGTTAGATAGAGTGAGGGCGATAGTTAGATAGATAGAGTGAGGGCGATAGTTAGATAGAGTGAGGGCGATAGTTAGATAGAGTGAGGGCGATAGTTAGATAGAGTGAGGGCGATAGTTAGATAGAGTGAGGGCGATAGTTAGATAGAGTGAGGGCGATAGTTAGATAGAGTGAGGGCGATAGTTAGATAGAGTGAGGGCGATAGTTAGATAGAGTGAGGGCGATAGTTAGATAGAGTGAGGGCGATAGTAAGATAGAGTGAGGGCGATAGTAAGATAGAGTGAGGGCGATAGATAGATAGAGTGAGGGCGATAGTTAGATAGAGTGAGGGCGATAGTTAGATAGATAGAGTGAGGGCGATAGTTAGATAGAGTGAGGGCAATAGTTAGATAGAGTGAGGGCGATAGATAGAGTGAGGGCGATAGATAGAGTGAGGGCGATAGATAGAGTGAGGGCGATAGATAGAGTGAGGGCGATAGATAGAGTGAGGGCGATAGATAGAGTGAGGGCGATAGATAGAGTGAGGGCGATAGATAGAGTGAGGGCGATAGATAGAGTGAGGGCGATAGATAGAGTGAGGGCGATAGATAGAGTGAGGGCGATAGATAGAGCGAGGGCGATAGAGCGAGGGTGATAGAGCGAGGGCGATAGAGTGAGGGCGATAGATAGAGTGAGGGCGATAGATAGAGTGAGGGCGATAGATAGAGTGAGGGCGATAGATAGAGTGAGGGCGATAGATAGAGTGAGGGCGATAGATAGAGTGAGGGCGATAGATAGAGTGAGGGCGATAGATAGAGTGAGGGCGATAGATAGAGTGAGGGCGATAGATAGAGTGAGGGCGATAGATAGAGTGAGAGCGATAGATAGAGTGAGGGCGATAGAGTGAGGGCGATAGATAGAGTGAGGGCGATAGATAGAGTGAGGGCGATAGATAGATAGATGGGAGTCAGGGCAATAGTTAGAGGGCAATAGTTAGATAGAGGGCAATAGATAGATAGATAGATAGATAGATAGATAGATAGATAGATAGAGTGAGGGCGATAGTTAGATAGAGTGAGGGCGATAGTTAGATAGAGTGAGGGCGATAGTTAGATAGAGTGAGGGCGATAGTTAGATAGAGTGAGGGCGATAGATAGAGTGAGGGCGATAGTTAGATAGAGTGAGGGCGATAGTTAGATAGAGTGAGGGCGATTGTTAGATAGAGTGAGGGCGATAGTTAGATACAGTGAGGGCGATAGTTAGATAGAGTGAGGGCGATAGTTAGATAGAGTGAGGGCGATAGTAAGATAGAGTGAGGGCGATAGTAAGATAGAGTGAGGGCGATAGATAGATAGAGTGAGGGCGATAGTTAGATAGAGTGAGGGCGATAGTTAGATAGATAGAGTGAGGGCGATAGTTAGATAGAGTGAGGGCAATAGTTAGATAGAGTGAGGGCGATAGATAGAGTGAGGGCGATAGATAGAGTGAGGGCGATAGATAGAGTGAGGGCGATAGATAGAGTGAGGGCGATAGATAGAGTGAGGGCGATAGATAGAGTGAGGGCGATAGATAGAGTGAGGGCGATAGATAGAGTGAGGGCGATAGATAGAGTGAGGGAGATAGATAGAGTGAGGGCGATAGATAGAGTGAGGGCGATAGATAGAGTGAGGGCGATAGATAGAGCGAGGGCGATAGAGCGAGGGCGATAGAGCGAGGGTGATAGAGCGAGGGTGATAGAGCGAGGGCGATAGAGTGAGGGCGATAGAGTGAGGGCGATAGAGTGAGGGCGATAGTTAGATAGAGTGAGGGCGATAGTTAGATAGAGTGAGGGCGATAGTTAGATAGATAGAGTGAGGGCGATAGTTAGATAGAGTGAGGGCCAGGCAATAGTTAGATAGAGTGAGGGCGATAGATAGAGTGAGGGCGATAGATAGAGTGAGGGCGATAGATAGAGTGAGGGCGATAGATAGAGTGAGGGCGATAGATAGAGTGAGGGCGATAGATAGAGTGAGGGCGATAGATAGAGTGAGGGCGATAGATAGAGTGAGGGCGATAGATAGAGTGAGGGGATAGATAGAGTGAGGGCGATAGATAGAGTGAGGGCGATAGATAGATAGATGGGAGTCAGGGCAATAGTTAGAGGGCAATAGTTAGATAGAGGGCAATAGATAGATAGATAGATAGATAGATAGATAGATAGATAGATAGATAGATAGATAGATAGATAGATAGATAGATAGATAGATAGATAGATAGATAGATAGATAGATAGAGTGAGAGCGATAGAGTGTGGGCGATAGATAGACAGATAGATAGAGTTGTCGTAATTTAGCAATGATTAGGTTAAGCATTAGAAAAAGACATCTAGGCTTGCTACCACAGAGTGAGGGTGATACATAGATAGATAGATAGAGTGAGGGCGTTAGATAGATAGATAGAGTAAGGGCGATAGATAGATAGAGGGAGGGCGATAGATAGAGGGAGGGAGGGCGATAGATAGAGGGAGAGCGATAGATAGAGGGAGGGCGATAGACAGATAGAGTGAGGGCAATAGTTAGATAGAGTGAGGGCGATAGTTAGATAGAGTGAGGGCGATAGTTAGATAGAGTGAGGGCGAATAGTGTAGATAGAGTGAGGGCGATAGATAGAGTGAGGGCGATAGATAGAGTGAGGGCGATAGAGTGAGGGCGATAGAGTGAGGGCGATAGATAGAGTGAGGGCGATAGATAGAGTGAGGGCGATAGATAGAGTTAGTTAAGTGAGGGCGATAGATAGAGTGAGGGCGATAGAGTGAGGGCGATAGATAGAGTGAGGGCGATAGATAGAGTGAGGGCGATAGATAGAGTGAGGGCGATAGATAGAGTGAGGGCGATAGATAGAGTGAGGGCGATAGATAGAGTGAGGGCGATAGATAGAGTGAGGGCGATAGATAGATAGATAGAGTAAGGGCGATAGATAGATAGAGGGAGGGCGATAGATAGAGGGAGGGAGGGCGATAGATAGAGGGAGAGCGATAGATAGAGGGAGGGCGATAGAATAGAGCGAGGCATAGAGCGAGGGCGATAGAGCGAGGGCGATAGAGCGAGGGTGATAGAGCGAGGGTGATAGAGCGAGGGCGATAGAGTGAGGGCGATAGAGTGAGGGCGATAGAGTGAGGGCGATAGTTAGATAGAGTGAGGGCGATAGTTAGATAGAGTGAGGGCGATAGTTAGATAGATAGAGTGAGGGCGATAGTTAGATAGAGTGAGGGCAATAGTTAGATAGAGTGAGGGCGATAGATAGAGTGAGGGCGATAGATAGAGTGAGGGCGATAGATAGAGTGAGGGCGATAGATAGAGTGAGGGCGATAGATAGAGTGAGGGCGATAGATAGAGTGTGGGCGATAGATAGACAGATAGATAGAGTTGTCGTAATTTAGCAATGATTAGGTTAAGCATTAGAAAAAGACATCTAGGCTTCTTGCTACCACAGAGTGAGGGTGATAGATAGATAGATAGATAGATAGAGTGAGGGTGATAGATAGATAGATAGATAGATAGATAGAGTGAGGGTGATAGATAGATAGATAGATAGATAGATAGATAGATAGAGTGAGGGTGATAGATAGATAGATAGATAGATAGAGTGAGGGTGATAGATAGATAGAGTGAGGGCGTTAGATAGATAGATAGAGTAAGGGCGATAGATAGAGTGAGGGCGATAGATAGATAGAGGGAGGGCGATAGATAGACATATAGATAGAGTGAGGGCGATAGATAGAGTGAGGGCGATAGATAGAGTGAGGGCGATAGATAGAGTGAGGGCGATAGAGTGAGGGCGATAGATAGAGAGCGATAGATAGATAGAGTGAGGGCGATAGATAGACATATAGATAGAGTGAGGGCGATAGATAGAGTGAGGGCGATAGATAGAGTGTGGGCGATAGATAGAGTGAGGGCGATAGATAGAGTGAGGGCGATAGATAGAGTGAGGGCGATAGATAGAGTGAGGGCGATAGATAGAGTGAGGGCGATAGATAGAGTGAGGGCGATAGATAGAGTGAGGGCGATAGATAGAGTGAGGGCGATAGATAGAGCGAGGGCGATAGATAGAGTGAGGGCGATAGAGTGAGGGCGATAGAGTGAGGGCGATAGAGTGAGGGCGATAGATAGAGTGAGGGCGATAGATAGATAGATAGATAGATGGGAGTCAGGGCAATAGTTAGATAGAGGGCAATAGTTAGATAGAGGGCAATAGATAGATAGATAGATAGATAGATAGATAGATAGATAGAGTGAGAGCGATAGAGTGTGGGCGATAGATAGACAGATAGATAGAGTTGTCGTAATTTAGCAATGATTAGGTTAAGCATTAGAAAAAGACATCTAGGCTTCTTGCTACCACAGAGTGAGGGTGATAGATAGATAGATAGATAGATAGAGTGAGGGTGATAGATAGATAGATAGATAGATAGAGTGAGGGTGATAGATAGATAGATAGATAGATAGATAGATAGATAGAGTGAGGGTGATAGATAGATAGATAGATAGAGTGAGGGTGATAGATAGATAGAGTGAGGGCGTTAGATAGATAGATAGAGTAAGGGCGATAGATAGAGTGAGGGCGATAGATAGATAGAGGGAGGGCGATAGATAGAGGGAGGGCGATAGATAGAGGGAGGGCGATAGATAGAGGGAGGGCGATAGACAGATAGAGTGAGGGCGATAGTTAGATAGAGTGAGGGCGATAGTTAGATAGAGTGAGGGCGATAGTTAGATAGAGTGAGGGCGATAGTTAGATAGAGTGAGGGCGATAGATAGATAGAGTGAGGGCGATAGTTAGATAGATAGAGTGAGGGCGAGTTAGATAGATAGAGTGAGGGCGATAGTTAGATAGATAGAGTCAGGGCGATAGTTAGATAGATAGAGTGAGGGCGATAGTTAGATAGATAGAGTGAGGGCGATAGTTAGATAGATAGAGTGAGGGCGATAGTTAGATAGAGTGAGGGCGATAGATAGAGTGAGGGCGATAGATAGAGTGAGGGCGATAGATAGAGTGAGGGCGATAGATAGAGTGAGGGCGATAGATAGAGTGAGGGCGATAGATAGAGAGCGATAGATAGAGTGAGGGCGATAGAAAGACATATAGATAGAGTGAGGGTGATAGATAGAGGGAGGGCGATAGATAGAGTGAGGGCGATAGATAGAGTGAGGGCGATAGATAGAGTGAGGGCGATAGATAGAGTGAGGGCGATAGATAGACATATAGATAGAGTGAGGGCGATAGATAGAGTGAGGGCGATAGATAGAGTGAGGGCGATAGATAGAGTGAGGGCGATAGATAGACATATAGATAGAGTGAGGGCGATAGATAGAGTGAGGGCGATAGATAGAGAGCGATAGATAGATAGAGTGAGGGCGATAGAAAGACATATAGATAGAGTGAGGGCGGATAGATAGAGGGAGGGCGATAGAGTGAGGGTGATAGATAGATAGATAGATAGATAGATAGATAGATAGATAGATAGATAGATAGATAGATAGATAGATAGATAGATAGATAGATAGATAGATAGATAGATAGATAGATAGATAGATAGATAGATAGATAGAGGGTGATAGATATATAGATAGAGTGAGGGCGATAGATAGATAGAGTGAGGGCGATAGTTAGATAGATAGAGTGAGGGCGATAGTTAGATAGATAGAGTGAGGGCGATAGTTAGATAGAGTGAGGGCGATAGATAGAGTGAGGGCGATAGATAGAGTGAGGGCGATAGATCGACAGATAGAGTAAAGGCGTTAGATAGATAGATAGAGTGAGGGCGATAGAGTGAGGGCGATAGATAGACAGATAGATAGCTAGATATATAGATAGATAGATAGATAGATAGATAGATAGATAGATAGATAGATAGATAGATAGATAGATAGATAGATAGAGGGTTGTGTGTGTTGAGTTGTGTGTGGGGTTGTGTGTGTGGGTGTGTGTGTGTGTGTGTGTGTGTGTGTGTGTGTGTGGGTGTGTGTGGGGAGGTGTGTGTGTGAGGAGGTGTGTGTGTGAGGAGGTGTGTGTGTGGGGAGGTGTGTGTGTGGGGAGGTGTGTGTGTGTGGGGAGGTGTGTATGTGTGTGGGAGGTGTGTGTGTGTGGGGAGGTGTGTGTGGGGGTGTGTGTGGGGTTGTGTGTGTGGGGTTGTGTGTGTAGGGTTGTGGGTGTGTGGGGGGTTGTGTGTGTGGGGGAGTTGTGTGTGTGTGGGGCTGTGTGTGGGGGGTTGTATGTGTGGGGGGTTGTATGTGTGTGGTGGTCTGTGTAGGAAGGTGGATACCTGACTATGGTTACCCCAGATTTTTTGCCTTGTGTTTAGCTGGTTTTCGACTTAGTTGGCCTGGGACCCTGCTAATCAGGGCCCCAGGCTATCTGCTCTCTCTTTAAAATGGACTCCATGTACCGTAGGTGCATAACTAATTGGATATTGGGTCACCTTATCAGCCCCTGTACAGTGTACTATAGGTACCCAGGATATAGGTGCATCCAAGGCCTACCAGGGGCTGCAGCATATCTTTTGCACCCCTGGCTGGCCATTCAAACTGACACAACTGGCTGATCACTCAGCTGGGGCAAGGTCGTGTAATCACCCCTTGCTTAGATATAGTATACCTATATCTGGACACATATATACCTCTAAGTCACTCCTATGGCAGGCCTTAACAATCCTGGAGGCAGAGTGCTTGGTTTTATGTGAGATGGTGCTCTA
Source organism: Lissotriton helveticus (assembly GCF_964261635.1). Lineage (NCBI taxonomy): Eukaryota > Metazoa > Chordata > Amphibia > Caudata > Salamandridae > Lissotriton > Lissotriton helveticus. The sequence continues at coordinate 173,235,178 of NC_136057.1, forward strand.
GCATGAGCTGAGCCTGTCTGAAGCTTTCGGAACCATGTCCTTATAGCTGTTCTGGGATATTGCCATACCATATACTCTTAAGTGCATTATAATCCTCGCGGTTATTGCTAACTTTGGTTTGGCTTTCTCAAAACAGGTCGTGTAAGGTGTCATACACTTTGGAATACTACCCCTCGCCAGTTCTGGCGACGGGGGTAGCATTCCACCCTTCTAGAGGGCGAAGACATGTGGGTAACAGTAAATGCGGTTAAAACTAACCAGAGCCTCAGCATCACAAAACGGATGCTGCTGCCACAGACACAAGTCTGGCCTCCTGCTGCTGACCGAAACTTGGCAGGGGAGGCTTGGACAAAAGGTTTCCTGTCACAGGGAGGTGTTACACCACCCCAGACAGGAGATAGTGGATTGAAGGCAGGCAGGGCGAGTAAAACTAGACACTGCCTGGGGGGCACAAGGCTCCTCATGCATAGCCCAGTTCAAACCGGTGCTGGGGCACTCCAGCACCAGCTCTGGCGCGAAACTGGACAAAGGGAAAGGGGTGTAACCACCCCCTTCCTGGGTCCCACCCATAGGAGGACCTAGCAGGTAATCCAGCCCCTTGATTTGGAATAAAGGTAGGAGCTGTGCCCATGAACATTAGATTATCCTGACTGAAACTTTGATACAGAACTCTGGACCCTTCGACATCCCACTCGATGTGGAAGACTGAAGAATCTCCCTTGTGGTCAAGGAGTGACCACCCTGTGCAAACAGGCACCATCCAGCGTCCAACGGTTTGCTTTGTTGCAGCTCCAGCCGGAGCTCGAGCGACAGAGATCGACAAGAACCGGATTCCCAGACATCCAACAGCCCGATCCACAGCCACAGCAAAGCTGAGACCCGTGGAGGCGA